>NC_086102.1:142418587-142718587 GCF_963921235.1 Mobula hypostoma | reverse complement strand
ACAAAAGTACAAAACTCGATTGCTTAATGTGAATCTTCTTTCCAAACCACACAAATCACATCTCAGTGTCTTATCAAGTGTGTATTTTAGCTACCATTCTGTATCAAGACCTTTTAATTTCAATTTGTCTTATTTATTTTCTTTTTCCCTCCTTTGACTTCTATCAACATTTTCATTCTTGTTCCTTTCATGCAGTCTACCTCCCACAAATTCCTACCTCTACCATTCAGTACTCCTCAACCACTTCTAAAATTCTGCTGTCCCAGCAGACTTGGACAAGACAAGCAAATATAAAATGTAGCACTCCCTGTATTTAAGGAAGAATACCGCAATACACTCAGTGACCACTTTATTAGGTTGACCTGCTCGTTAATGCAAATATCTTATCAGTCAACTATGTGGCAGCAACTCAATGCATAAAAGCATACAGACTTAAGAGGTTCGGTTGTTGTTCAGACCAGACAGCAGAATGGAAAGAAATGTGATCTAAGTGACTTTAACTGTGGAATGATTGTTGGTGCCAGATGATGTGACCTGAGCATCTCAGAAACTACTGATTTTCACACACAGTCTCTAGAGTTTACAGAGAATGGGGTGAAAAACAAACCAAAAAAGCATCCAGTAATTGGCAGTTCTGTGGGTGAAAATGCTTTGTTAATGAGAGATATCAGAGGAGAACAGCCAGACTGGTTCAAGCTGACAACTCAAATAACCATACACTACAATAGTGGTATGCAGAAGAGCATCTTTGAATGCACAACACATCAAACCTTGAAGTGGATGGGCAGAAGGCTATAAATGCACACTCAATGGCCCCTTTATTAGGAATAGTAGGTACCTATTAAAGTGTCCACTGTGTGTATGTTTGCTAGAATAAAATTGGTGGGCTAATTACATTAATTAGTTTTTATGGGCCACTATAGAACTTCACGTGGAATAGACTTGTGTTTAAACCTTCGAGAAAGCTACAGGATGGTTGACGAAGGTAGTGTGTTTGATGTTCAGTAAGAATCTTTGACAAGGTTGCACATGTCAAGTTAGAAAAAACGTAATCCCATAGAAAAAGAGAAGCCGAAATCTGATGTGTCGGTACTTCAGTGGAGTAAAGGAAATTACAGTGGCATGAGAGAGGAACTGGCCAAAGTTGACTGGAAAGAGACACTGGTGGGAAAGACAGCACAGCAGCAGTGGCTGGAGTTTATGCGAGAAATGAGGAAGGTGCAAGACAGGTATATTCCAAAACAGAAGAAATTTTCGAGTGGAAAAAGGATGCAACCGTGGTTGACAAGAGAAGTCAAAGCCAAAGTTAAAGCAAAAGAGAGGGCATACAAGGAAGCAAAAATTAGTGGGAAGAGAGAATATTGGGAAGTTTTTAAAACCTTACAAAAGGAAACCAAGAAGGTCAGTAAGAGAGAAAAGATTAACTATGAAAGGAAGCTAGCAAATAATATCGAAGAGGATACTAAAAGCTTTTTCAAGTATATAAAGAGTAAAAGACAGGTGAGAGTAGATATAGGACCGATAGAAAATGATACTGGAGAAATTGTAATGGGAGATGAGGAGATGGCAGAGGAACTGAACAAGTATTTTGCATCAGTCTTCACTGAGGAAGACAGCAGGATACCGGACACTCAAGGGTGGCAGGGAAGAGAAGTGTGCGCAGTCACAATTACGACAGAGAAAGTACTCAGGAAGCTGAATAGGCTAAAGGTCGATACATCTCCTGGACCAGATGGAATGCACCCTCGTGTTCTGAAGGAAGTAGCTGTGGAGATTGCGGAGGCATTAGCGATGGTCTTTCAAAAGTCGATAGATTCTGGCATGGTTCCGGAGGACTGGAAGATTGCAAATGTCACTCCGCTATTTAAGAAGGGGGCAAGGAAGCAAAAAGGAAATTATAGACCTGTTAGCTTGACATCGGTGGTTGGGAAGTTGTTGGAGTCGATTGTCAAGGATGAGGTTACAGAGTACCTGGAGGCATATGACAAGATAGGCAGAACTCAGCATGGATTCCTTAAAGGAAAATCCTGCCTGACAAACCTATTACAATTTTTTGAGGAAATTACCAGTAGGCTAGACAAGGGAAATGCAGTGGATGTTGTATATTTGGATTTTCAGAAGGCCTTTGACAAGGTGCCACACATGAGGCTACTTAACAAGATAAGAGCCCATGAAATTACGGGAAAGTTACATACGTAGATAGAACGTTGGCTGATTGGCAGGAAATAGAGAGTGGGAATAAAGGGATCCTATTCTGGTTGGCTGCTGGTTACCAGTGGTGTTCCGCAGGGATCAGTGTTGGGGCCGCTTCTTTTTACATTGTACATCAACGATTTAGATTATGGAATAGATGGCTTTGTGGCTAAGTTTGCTGACGATACGAAGATAGGTGGGGGGGGGGCCGGTAGTGCTGAGGAAACGGAGAGTCTGCAGAGAGACTTGGATAGATTGGAAGAATGGGCAGAGAAGTGGCAAATGAAATACAATGTTGGAAAGTGTATGGTTATGCACTTTGGCAGAAAAAATAAACGGGCAGACTATTATTTAAATGGGGAAAGAATTCAAAGTTCTGAGATGCAACGGGACTTGGGAGTCCTCGTACAGGATACCCTTAAAGTTAACCTCCAGGTTGAGTCAGTAGTGAAGAAGGCAAATGCAATGTTGGCATTCATTTCTAGAGGAATAGAGTATAGGAGCAGGGGTGTGATGTTGAGGCTCTACATGGCGCTGGTGAGACCTCACTTGGAGTACTGTGGGCAGTTTTGGTCTCCTTATTTAAGAAAGGATGTGCTGACGTCGGAGAGGGTACAGAGAAGATTCACTAGAATGATTCCGGGAATGAGAGGGTTAACATATGAGGAACGTTTATCCGCTCTTGGACTGTATTCCTTGGAGTTTAGAAGAATGAGGGGAGACCTCATAGAAACATTTCGAATGTTAAAAGGCATGGACAGAGTGGATGTGGCCAAGTTGTTTCCCATGATGGGGGAGTCTAGTACGAGAGGGCATGACTTAAGGATTGAAGGGCACCCTTTCAGAACAGAAATGCGAAGAAATTTTTTTAGTCAGAGGGTGGTGAATCTATGGAATTTGTTGCCACGGGCAGCAGTGGAGGCCAAGTCATTGGGTGTCTTTAAGGCAGATATTAATAGGTATCTGAGTAGCCAGGGCATCAAAGGTTATGGTGAGAAGGCAGGGGAGTGGGACTAAATAGGAGAAAATGGATCAGCTCATGATAAAATGGCGGAGCAGACTTGATGGGCCAAATGGCCTACTTCTGCTACTTTGTCTTATGGTCTTAAATCAGGAGAGAGCTACAAATTGGACGGAAAAATAGATCATTCAGACCCCTCAAAATTCAACCTTCTGTTTTATATATTATACAATAACTAATTCCTATTATAATTGTAGGGAACATGATAGAGAGGGCAACAGAATTGACTGATTGATGATGAGGAAAACCTTAAAATACAGGGGGAGGGAAAGAGAGAGACAAAGAGATTTGTATATTTGTAAAGCATGATATACAGGACTATGGCCACTCCAACCTCTTTGCAATGAAATGTTGTCAGCTACACTATTCACAATGCCAGCTTATCACTGTGTCATTGACAAATGTCTTATAAGTGTGGCAAATATTTGTGATATCACATAGATGCTTCCTGAACCTTTTGAGTCACATCCTGCTCCCCATAATCTGTACTCTGTGCACGCTGTGTCTCGGCTGCCAATTTCCAAAAAATTGCCTTTGCTTTCATCAGCTTCAATTGAAGCTGATAGGTTAACTCATTACATCCATGGTCAATAATATACAATCCCTCCAAGTACAGCAACGCCTAGATTTTAAAATTTGTAACTTTTGAGTTGAAGAAAAATTAATGGCTGCTCTCCGTCAACACTAGTTCCACTGCCCTCTTTGATTTCTGTTCTAGCCTAATCATGGGACAATTTACAGTGACCAATTAACCTACGAACCACTAAGTATTTGGATTGTGGGAAGAAACTGGAGCACCCGGAGGAAACCCGTGTAATCACGAGGAGTACGTACAAACTTCTTACAGACAGTGATGAAATAATCTCTGAGTTCCAAAGCCCCAGGCCGTAATTGCGTCACGCTAACCATTACAGTACCATGGCACCCACCTGTACCGCTTCCTCTGACAGTTCCTCCATGTAACAACCCCCTTCTGCATCAACTAATTGCCTCTTAAATCTTTCCTCACACTTTAAGTTGATCCCTCCATCCTGGGTAAAAAAGAATATCACGCACAATAGTATTTCACTGATGGAGTTCTTACATAAACTGATTGTGTGTGATTGTTTTATACTACTAGAGTCATTCAGCTATACAGCATAGAAAACTTGTCCATGCCAATCAAGCTTCCCAAGTTAACCTCATTTCACTGCGTTTGGCCCATATTCCTCTAAACCAGGGATCCACAACCTGGGGTCCACAGACCCCTCAGTTAATGGTAAGGCTCCACGGCATAAAAGGAGGTTGAGAATGCCTGCTCTAAACCTTTCATATCCAGGTACCTGCCCGAATGTCTTTTAAATTTCGTAGTAGCATCCACCGTTACCATTTCCTATAGCAGCTTGTTCCATCAACTGTGTGTGGAAAAATTTGCCTCTCAAATCCGGTTTAAATTCTTCCGTTTTCACCTTAAACCAGTGTCCTTTAGTTTTGGACACTCTGAACCTGGGGAAAAGCCTATGACCATTCACTGTATCTATGCCCTTCATGATTTCGTATACTGCTCTAATACCTCCCTTCAGCCTCCTACGCTTTATTCTGGTGCCATGAATATTCAGCCTGCAAAACAATGCAATTTATCATTGTAAAAACAACTTAAAACTACAGGCAAATGCGTAAATAAAATCAACTGCAGCTAGAATTCAGACTATATCATTTTGCAAGGCTACAGAAATAAAATGCAAAGCCATAAATATCAAAATGAAACATTACATTTCAGTGGTGCATGTTCATTATTTGATATTTGCTAAAAATAGGTAACACTGAAAGAAATAAATGTTTTTGGTGAATGCTATATCTTTGCAGTTTCATTTATTTTGCTGATGGAAATGAATTTTCTGTCCTTTTATAGGAATAGTACTAATTTAATAGTATCAAACTGAACTAACTCAAGTTGACATAGTACATAAAAGACTGGCATTTACATTGGTTTGAAGTGAAAATGAAAACTTAAAATCTCATAAATAAAACCATAATAATCCCAAATATCCTAAACTACATACTGCATCTTCCTTTTTTTGGCTTTAAAGACAAGTCCAACTTAATTTGAACAAGTCTGAAAAAAAGAGCAAGAGGATGAAGCTATAGCAAGAACAAAGAATGATACAGTGCCCCTTACAACTGCAACATTCTCAAGGAGGCATTTATAGTTGCTTAAGCATTTTAGGAGCATTATCAAGGGTACAATATTGGAAAGCTGATCAGCAGGTTATGCAAAGTCCAACAAAGAGCAATAAAATCAATGACAAGATCATCCATTTAAGGTTTTGTTTGAGGGATGAGTACTGACAAGACCACCAGAGAACATTTCTGACGTTTACTAAAAATTACCAAGTAACTGTCCACTCAAACAGAAAACTGAACACTAACAGCCTTTCACAGCAGATCAAGCGATCAACTGGAAAAAAATTAAAACTTGACAGCCTGCTCAATCCCACCAAATATAATAGGGTCCTTTTCAACTTGGATTGGATAGCCAGGTTCTAATCATGAGAGCATAAATTCCAGTGTCAAAATTTGGGTCTATGATGAGCCAACAGATCTGAGTGTGGCAATGGTTGAGGTAGTCCAGTTTGTATTTATTACCTACAATTAACTTTAATATTTCAACCACTGCCATGCTCAAATTCGTATGCCCAGAATAGATCCAAGGTCAAACCTGGAACTTTTTCTAGTTCTACTGCTAAATCATATTGCCCTATAGATCGCAGGTCAAAACTAAAGTCTTTACTGATCAATATGGCATTTTCATTCCATATTTTATCCTTCCATCAACTAAAACAACCCTTGTCATGAAATCCATGCTGCTCACTTCTGAACTAGTACAACAGTGAAAAGCTGGACTTAGGAACTCAATCAAAATAATAGATTAGAGATAAATAATTTGTACAAACACATACTGATATTCATTCATAAAATCCAATGCGAGACTGTATTATTATTCTAATGATACTGCTAATTTGAATAAAATACAAGTCCATGACAGTGCAAAATTATCAAAGTCTTCTAAATAAATCGTTATATTGTATTGTCACAACAAATGAAACTGTCATTTAGGTACAGTGGACAGAATACAATAATACATCAATACATCCTTTGGGAAAGCATCACTTAGTGATGACCTAAATATCTAACTTTCTTCACTTCATTTAAACTGAAAGATAATGCATACTTTCTACTTTAGTGAATTTATTCTGTTATATTCCACAGAAAACTAATACTGTGAAAGCACAAGGACTTTCAGCACCATGTTAAGAGTAGCTCAAGCATGTATTATTATAAAGCACACAAACCTGAAGGGTTAAGAGCTATAGATAGTTACCTGTTCAGGATTGTATTTGGACAGCACCCCATCTCCATGAAATTCCTCCAGCACATCTTTCAATTTCTTTGAGGAATCTATAAATAAAATTTCAAGAAATAATTATTAACTGAATTGAATCCTAGCACAGAAATATCTGTATACTTCTTTGATCAGTCCCATTCAAATTCTCTTTATTAAAACCCTCCACAGGGGTATATAAACATGATTGAACCACAAATACTTCCATCTCCATCACAAACAGCAGGTACATTAGAGTTCACTTATCTGTCTGATGGATTCTTTATTTCCTCTGAGAAACTGGAAATTAGAAAACTTATTTTAATATTAAAATGATGTCTATTTTTTAATCAAATATTACTCAAAGTTCATCAAGAATACACAATACCTTTGGAATTATAATATTCCAGAAGGATGGCGTAATTTGTCTACAATGTTCTCTGGTGTTTGATGTTTCTACCCTGGAGAACAGATTTGGTTGTCTACTCTCCCTAGGTCTCCCAATTTTAAAAACCTCTATCAGATCTCTCTCAGCCTTCAAACCGTTGGGACAACAATCCAAGTCTGTCCAACCTTTCTTACTAGATGTTACCCAGTAATCCAAGCAACATCCTGATAAATCTCTTCAGCACCCTCTGCACATCCTTCCTAAATCAGACCAGAACTGCATGCAGCATTCCAAGTATGGTTTGACTAAAAAGTTTTATGTAGCTACAGCATGACTTCCTTTTACTCTAATACTCAACATCACTACCGATGAAGGCAATCATGCCATACGCCTTCGTTACTACCAAATGGCCTAATTCTGCTCCTATACCTCATGGTTTTACCCACTTCCATTCCCACTTTCATCGAACTATGAATCTAGATCCCAAAATCCCTCTGTATCTCAATGCTATTAAGGCAGTGGTCCCCAACCGCAAGGCCGCAAAGCATGTGCTATCGGGCCGTGAGGAAACGATATGATTTGGCGATATGAATCAATACGAGTCAGCTGCATCTTTCCTCATTCCCTGTCACACACTGTTGAACTTGAACACAGGGTTGCCAACTGTCCCGTATTAGCTGGGACATTCTGTATTTTGGGCTAAATTGGTTTGTCCCATACGGGACTGCCCTTGTCCCGTATTTCCCCTGCTAAGGTACAGCGTTCCTATGAAACTGTTCATAAGCCGAAATGACGTAAAGCGAAGAAGCAATTACCATTAATTTAGATGGGAAAAATTTTTGAGCATTCCCAGACCCAAAAAACAACCTACCAAATCATATCAAGTAACATATAAAACCTAAAATAATACTAACATATAGTAAAAGCAGGAATGATATGATAAATACACATCTATATAAACTAGAAATAATGTATGTACAGTGTAGTTTCACTTAACAGAATCAGGAAGATTAAGCCAAAACTAATTAGTAGAAAAAAAAATGGCACGTACACGCATGCGCACACAGGTGCCAGCGCAAGGCTTCATGGTCATGGTAGTCTTTCTCGGGGTAAACACAAGTGTCCCATATTTGACTGCTACTCTTGTCCATTATTTGGGAGTGAGAAAGTTGGCAACCCTACTCGAACAACCCCCCCGCCCCCGTCAGCCGGTCCACAAGAATATCAATATTAAACCGGTCCGCGATGCAAAAAAAGTAGGGGACCCCTGTATTAAGGGACCTACCATTAACTGTATACTTTCTCCTTTCATTTGACCTCCCAAAGTGTAGCACCTCATGCTTGCCTGGATTAAACTCCATCTGCCAAGACTCTGCTCATATGTGTAACTCATCTATATTCCATTCTAATCTTTGATGGTCCTTCACACTATACAGAGCGCCACTAATCTTTGTGTCACTTACAAATTTGCTAATCCACCCATTGGACATTTTCATCCAAATCACTGTGGAACACCACTGGTCACAGACCTCCACCCACAAATAACAATCATGCAATCCAACTCTTACTTCTACCGGCAAGCCAGTTCCGAATCCAAACCCGCAATTCTCTCGGAATCCCATGCACCCCTATGTTCTGAATCCTCCTTGTCTCATCGCAATCCACACGCATATTCAAGACTCTTCCACTGACTCCTCCACACATTAAGAGTTTATCATTTCCTTTCTCACTTTAACAGTTTCCTAGCCAGTGCACTCCAGAGACAGCATCTGAATTCAGTTATTTCAGATAATGATTCTGCTCTCTCCAATAAACCCATCTTTTGTTTTACTTGTTCCAACATCACTCGTTTATGCTTTGAACCCTTTTAACGTGTTATCTCTGCTAAATCCCATGTAATCACAGACCTTCCCTTCCGGCATTTCTACTTCTTTACTTTCTCAGTGTTTACTTGAAACCAGTTTCACAAGTTGTTTTCATCAACCTTATCACAAAAACCAAGATTAATAAAAACAGAATGCACATGCTACAGAGCTAATCATTTCTATCCATTATACTTGAGAAACCCCCTATATTTTTTCCTCCACTACACATTTTTATTGGCTCCAGTTTAAAACCTTTTGCCTTCAACATCTTCCAGTTCTGATGTACTGCCTGCCCTGTTGAGCATTTCCATAATTTTCAATTCTTACTTCAGATTTGCACTTTTTGCAAAATTTTATCAGCAATTTATTGAAATATTTCCCCGTGTCTTAACCAGCCATCAACTGTTATCATGATTTCACCTTGATATTAATGGCTACTTACAGAAACCTGTGGATGTGATACTAAATAAAAGCTATATTGAAATATCGCTTGGGTCAACTGATAATACATTAAAACTAATTGAACTTTTGCCTGTATGGAAGCACTTTAGGTGCTTCACCTAACTGCAGAAGTTAAAGGACAGAAGTCTATTTCTCAATGGACTCAGATTTTTGCTGGATTTACACTGAAATCCATGCATTTTTGAGTTAATTTCCAAATATTTCTGGGGATGGTTTGAACCAATTTAATAATACATGTAATGGCACAAATGATGTTCAACAGAACTCCACATTAAATAAGGATCCAATCTGGGATCCATGGAACCCCTTCTTAATGGTTTTGGTCTACGGCATTAAAAAAAAGGGTTGGGCACCGCCAATCTAAGTAATGGTATTGGTATTATACACAGTGAGTGCATCGAATCATATTGTTTTACAATTATGTATTAGTTATCTGCTGCATTACTTTTCAGACACTTAGGAATAAGTTCAATATAATTCTTAATATTAAAGCATCAGACATTTAAAGTAAACAACAGGAATTCTGCAGATGCTGGAAATTCAAGCAACATACATCAAAGTTGCTGGTGAACGCAGCAGGCCATATATACTTCCATCCCCCATCAGGAAGGTCTCAAAGCTCTACGCTTCTTTTTGGATTCCAGACCTAATCAGTTCCGCTCTACCACCACTCTGCTCCGTCTAGCGGAATTAGTCCTTACTCTTAATAATTTCTCCTTTGGCTCCTCCCATTTCCTCCAAACTAAAGGTGTAGCTATGGGCACCCGTATGGGTCCTAGCTATGCCTGCCTTTTAGTTGGGTTTGTGGAACAATCTATGTTCCGTGCCTATTCTGGTATCTGTCCCCCACTTTTCCTTCGCTACATCGACGACTGCGTTGGTGCTGCTTCCTGCACGCATGCAGAACTCGTTGACTTTATTAACTTTGCCTCCAACTTTCACCCTGCCCTCAAGTTTACCTGGTCCATTTCCGACACCTCCCTCCCCTTTCTAGATCTCTCTGTCTCTGGAGACAGCTTATCCACTGATGTCTACTATAAGCCTACTGACTCTCACAGCTATCTGGACTATTCCTCTTCTCACCCTGTCTTTTGTAAAAACGCCATCCCCTTCTCGCAATTCCTCCGTCTCCGCCGCATCTGCTCTCAGGATGAGGCTTTTCATTCTAGGATGAGGGAGATGTCTTCCTTTTTTAAAGAAAGGGGCTTCCCTTCCTCCACTATCAACTCTGCTCTTAAACGCATCTCCCCCATTTCACGTACATCTGCTCTCACTCCATCCTCCCGCCACCCCACTAGGAATAGGGTTCCCCTGGTCCTCACCTACCACCCCACCAGCCTCCGGGTCCAACATATTATTCTCCGTAACTTCCGCCACCTCCAACAGGATCCCACCACTAAGCACATCTTTCCCTCCCCCCCTCTCTCTACATTCCGCAGGGATCGCTCCCTACACAACTCCCTTGTCCATTCGTCCCCGCCATCCCTCCCCACTGATCTCCCTCCTGGCACTTATCCGTGTAAGCGGAACAAGTGCTACACATGCCCTTACACTTCCTCCCTTACCACCATTCAGGGCCCCAAACAGTCCTTCCAGGTGAGGCATCACTTCACCTGTGAGTCGACTGGGGTGATATACTGCGTTCGGTGCTCCCGATGTGGCCTTTTATATATTGGTGAGACCCGATGCAGACTGGGAGACCGCTTTGCTGAACATCTACACTCTGTCCGCCAGAGAAAGCAGGATCTCCCAGTGGCCACACATTTTAATTCCACATCCCATTCCCATTCTGACATGTCTATCCACGGCCTCCTCTACTGTAAAGATGAAGCCACACTCAGGTTGGAGGAACAACACCTTATATTCCGTCTGGGTAGCCTCCAACCTGATGGCATGAACATTGACTTCTCTAACTTCCGCTAGGCCCCACCTCCCCCTCGTACCCCAGCTGTTACTCCTTTTTATACACACATTCTTTCTCTCACTCTCCTTTTTCTCCCTCTGTCCTTCTGAATATACCTCTTGCCCATCCTCTGGGTCACCCCCCCCCGTCTTTCTCCCTAGGCCTCCTGTCCCATGATCCTCTCGTATCCCCTTTTGCCTATCACCTGTCCAGGTCTCGGCTCCATCCCTCCCCCTCCTGTCTTCTCCTATCATTTTGCATCTCCCCCTCCCCCTCCAGCTTTCAAATCCCTTACTCACTCTTCCTTCAGTTAGTCCTGACGAAGGGTCTCGGCCTGAAACGTCGACTGCGCCTCTTCCTATAGATGCTGCTTGGCCTGCTGCGTTCACCAGCAACTTTGATGTATGTTGCAGACATTTAAAGTAGCTGACTTCACTGTAGACACTTTACACTTTATATGTTTAATGCACATTTTATTCCTCACCATCCTTTAACTTTATTTTTATATACTTGTCTATTCTTTATAATTGTTGAATGTTTTTTTGCCATAGAACACACCATAGAAAATTCCTAAATGCATATGGCGAATAGAGTTCCTTAATATTATTTAATATGAACATGTTTATAGCTTAAGGAAATTGAGGTAGAAGCTACCCAACAACAAAGAAGCAAACAGCAAAATCTATTGAAGAAGGCATGTTGTATGAGTCGACAATAGATGAAGCATTATAGATAAATTTGCTGACACTCTATATGAAGCATGGCAAAATGGGAAAATAGATCACCCTCAGCATGTTGTGTACAGGCTTCAGTCTAGCTGAAGAGTCCGCAGTATTATTCCAGCGCACAGAATGGTAGTAATTAGTAATCATAACCTAATTGAAGGAAATTAAATATGCAAATTAAATACAAGTGCACCAACATGCAGTAGTCTTCAAGGTGCCACAAAAGATAAATCAGAATTAATTACAAAACTCAGGTGCATTATCTTAATCTGCTATTTTTTTTAAATGTAGGTAATGAGGAAGCCAATTAAAACTATCAAAGATGACATGCATTGATGACCATAACTCACAAAGTGAAGTTTTAATTTGATGATCTAACTGGGCAAATCCTCCTCTCATTAATCAATCTGCGGTGGTGCAGGAGGATATTAACCTTAACTGAAGCCACAATCAAACCATTAGACCTTCACCCTGAGGTTTGGATTTCCCCATGTAGGAAGATCTGGAGTGTAATCACTTATTATATGCTTGCTACTGCGGCAGGAATAGTTCTGATGCAAAGTTTCAGCCAGATATACTTTTTGACCAGCTGTGGCAGCTTTATCACAATGAGGATTAGATTAGATTAGATTAATATCCTCTTTTATTGTCATTTAGTAATGCATGCATTAAGAAATGATGCAATGTTCCTCCAGAATGATATCACAGAAACACAAGACAAACCAAGACTTAAAAAACTGACAAAAACCACATAATTATAACATATAGTTACAACAGTGCAAAGCAATACCATAATTTGATAAAGAACAGACCATGGGCACAGTAAAAAAAAGTCTCAAAGTCTCTCGAAAGTCCCATCATCTCACACATACGGTAGAAAGAAGAGAAACTCTCTTCCTGCCATGAACCTCCAGCGCCGCAAACTTGCCAATGCAGCACCCTGGAAGCACCCGACTGCAGCCGACTCTTGAGTCCGTCCAAAAACTTCAAGCGTCCGAACAGCCCTCCAATACTGAGCACCATCTCTGCCGAGCGCTTCGACTCCGGCCCCGGTAACAGGCAATAGGCAAAGCCGAGGATTTGGGGCCTTCTCCTCCGGAGATTCTCGATCGCACAGTAGCAGCGGCAGCGAAGCAGGCATTTCAGAAGTTTCTCTAGATGTTCCTCCATGCTTCTCACATCTGCCTCCATCAAATCAGGATTGTGCACGGCCCCTACTTAACAAATATGATATCATTTCGGAGCGGCCGCACGCACTGCGTCGCACCACCATCTAAGAAGGACATCCAGATTATCTCTCGGAAACGTTTCTTGCTAAATGAAGGGACAGGAGAATCAGACTGCTGGGCAGCAAGGGCAGGAGGCCCTTGGTGACACAGGCTGTACAGCCAGAGCTGACAGAGGCAGCAGTGCAACCTACACCATCCCAAGAAATGCTGCAGAGTGGCAAAAAAGTTTTACTAGCAGTTCAAGATGATCATTATAAGTAATATCATTTCTATTGAACATTTCCCTTGCTCCCTACACAACAAGCTCTAATTCCTAAACACCTACACCTCAAGGAAACTGAGTTCTGCAAAGAGCGTTCTCAATCAGCTTATGCGCTCGATAACAGATAGTGTTACAAGTCCTAACTGCTTAAAAGAATAAACACTTCTTTGCAGCACGATGAAAGCACTCAAACACCCTCTCACATATCGCTTAGACGGTCTCCTTTCTTTTTGAATGAAAACCTGGCTCACAACCAGTATTCATTGCCGGGGAGAAGAAGCAAGGAAAACATGAGAGCACCTGTCAGCAGAGGATGGACTCCGAAATCAGGGAGGGTGTGTAGTAGCCAAGTTGTCAGGCTGAATGCTGATAACAGGAAATACTTCTTTATATTCTAACATATATGCATAGCTATCTTACCAAGATGCTGTCTGATTAGAGGGTATGAGCTACAAGGAGAAATCGGGCAAACTTGGGTTGTTTTCACCAGTGTTTTGATGCTGAGGGGTGACCTGGTGGAAATTTATAAAATTACAGAAGCATAGAGTTGAGACAATCTTTTCCCGAGGGTAGAAATGTCAAATACTAGAGGGCATGAATTTAAGGTGAGATGGGGAAAATTTAAAGGAAATTTGTGGGACAAGTTTTAAAAACAAAAGAGTAATGACTGCCAAGGATAATGGTGGAAGTAGTAGCAAAACTTATTTAAAGGGCTTTTTGATATGTTCCTGAGGGAATGGAGGAATATGAATCACATGCAGGCAGAAGAAATTTAGTTTAAATTGGAATGTTAGGCACAGACATCATGGCCCAGAGGGCTTGTTTCTGTGCTGAATGTTCTTTGCTCTAAGTATTTTGAAGTATATTTTAAGTATGTTGGAACAATATGCTTACCCTGTTTAGCTGCTTTTTTTTTAGTAAGGGGAATTAGATCAAAAATGTAGGCACTAAAATGTTCTGTGCTGTTGCATTCTTCCTCAAGTTATTAAAATATTCTTTAATGAAGCCAAGAAGTTTTCAGAATAGAGGGATGTCAGCATGCGCATTGACAAATAAGTATTTCTGCTTTCCAGAACAGAATAGGAAGCTTGGATAAGCAAGATGGTTAGGATAACAACCACGGCATCGCCCTAGGAGACTGCCACAATTAAAGAGTTGGCACTTGCTCATTTGCCTTGTGCAAACGGCACGGCAGAAAGACCACAATGGGCTACTCGTTTAGAATCAGTGAGTTAGAAGTTTTTTTTCAACAAAGAGGCACTGAGCACGAGAAGAAAGTGGTGAAAGAAAAGATCACTAGGAACCGCACTTGGCTGAAGAACCTATAGGACCAAACACTGAGGGACAAATCTTCAAAATACTTCTGAAGAGTTTTAATCTCAGACATAAATGTGTATTGGTTGTTCTTCATTTCCGATGTTGACACAAACCTGTGCAGGAGGAGTTTTATAGTGAAAAAGCCATTGCACTGGGGCAGTTCCACTCTCTCAGCCTCAAATTTTGGTCCAATTGGTACGAAAAATCATCGCAACTAGAGACTTCCTCGGTTGCAGTGGACAGCCATGACGCCTGCTATGCCTTGTCATGCCCTCCACTCTCCACGAAGCACTGCAGAACCACCTTCTTGACTGTTAGATCTTAGAGTTGACCTCATCCACCCAGTCCGCTGGAACAGGTTTCGCATGCTGGGGTTGGCATATCCCTGTCTCATCAGTGTTAAGGGTTACTAGCTACCCTCACCTGGTTTAGCCTGCCGAAACAGTATACAGGTTTCCCCCGCTATCCAAATGTAGAGCGTTCCTATGAAACCTCTTGTAAGCCGAAATGGCATAAAGCGAAGAAGCAATTACCATTAATTTATATGGGGAAAATTTTTGAGCATTCCCAGACCCAAAAAATAACCTACCAAATCATACCAAGTAACACACAAAACCGAACACTAATATATGGTAAAAGCAGGAATGATATGATAAATACACAGCCTACATTATTTCTACTTTATATATGTACAGGGATGCCAAAACCTCTTCAACATCATCTTCATCAACTTCCACAAACCCAGCCTCCTTAGCCAAAGTCACTATTGCCGTATTTAATGTTGTTGGTTCGAAGCCTTTAAAATCGTTCACTACTTTGGGACACAGTTTCCTCCAAACACCATTTCTCATCGAGACTGTTAGCCTATCGAGAACATCTCCAAGGTTGGCAATTGCTAATTTTATACTGTAGACTTTCCAGACATCTTGCAAAGATTCTTCGGAGTTGCCCTCTCTATCAATGGCACTTACAATAAAACACATCACATTTTGCGTATAGTAAGCCTTAATCGTGGCTATTAGGCCTTGGTCACACGGTTGCAGCAACGACGTCGTACTTGGCGGTAAGAACACAACACGAATGTTACCACCATACTCGGTATTGCTTGGTGGAAGCAGCACCAGTGGCGTTAATATTAGGCATTAGGGTAAACCTGTCCTTCGATGCCTTGTGCCCTTTAGCCTGCTTTTCTTCTGTTGAAATAAATGTCTTGCTCGGCAATTTTTTCCAATAAATTGCAGTTTCGTCACAGTTAAACACTTGCTTATACGAATAACCACCTTCTCTAATTATTTTCTTCAGTTCTTTTGGTAACTTTCCGGCAGCTTCAGTATGAGCCGAAGCACTCTCTCCAGTAACCTTTAAGCTAAGAAGCTGCCCTTGCCTCAAAAACTGATCAAACCACCCATGACTACCTTTAAATTCCACTTCCACAACACTTTCATCACCATCATCCAGTGCTTTCTGTTTCAGCTTATTAAAAAGACTGACTGATTTCTCCTTAAGTATAAGATAACTTAACGGAACACCACGCTTTGTACACCCATCAACCTACTCAAGCAGTAGACTTTCCATTTTATCCATTACTGGATGCCGACTAAAAGAAACCACTTTGCTACTAGCAGAACCAATAGTAACATCGACAGCTTTCAAGATTCTTTCTCTCTGCGTGTAAATAGTACGAATGGTGGACGCAGGCAAGTTCAAGGCACGCACAATGTCTTTATTTCGTTCACCACGATCAAAACGCTTAATTACGTCCAGTTTTACGCTAAGCATAACACCCTTACAAGCTCTCTTAGGCTTTTCTGATACCTTAGGACACACCTTGCTAATGGATGCACAAAATAAATCAAGATAAAGCACGGATGCTCACAGATACAGTTCAAAGCTAAGGCGGCTTGATGCTGAGATGCTGAGTGCAGTTCCTGGGGAAAGAGCTTGGTGGCGCCACTCTCACTGCTCGGGGTGCGCGCTGCCTCTATAACGGCTCGCTGCAAAACAAACGCTGAACGCTATTTTCGCAAAAGCGAAAATCCTCCGGATTTCTTTTGGTTAGCGAAAACAGGGACTAATGTAGGTCTTTCGTAAAAGCGAAATGGTGTAAAGCGAACTTTCGAAAAGCGGGGGATACCTGTACTGGGATGTGGCCATTATACTTAAATAATGAACATAAAATATAGCAAAGGGTGAGGCCCTTCAGCCTCAATGTAAATGAGTAATCAGATGCCTAACTGAAGTAATCACTTCTGTCAACACAATGTCCACCTCCTTCCATTTTATGCATACACATGTGCCCATATAAGAGGCTCTTTAACACCTCTATCATATTTGCCTCCAGCACTATCCCAGGCAGCACATTCCAAGCACCCAGCAACTCACCACACTGCAGAAAAAAAACTTGCTCGGCACATTTCCTTTGAACTTACCCACTCTCACCCCTGTAGGCCCTCTGGTATTAGAAATTTCATCCTGGGAAAGAGATATCAGCTCATGATCTTATTAATCACTTTTAGGTCTCCCCTGAGTCTTCGTTGATTTAGAGAAAACAAACCAAATTAGTCCAGGCTCATCCTATAATCGAGGTAGCATCCAAGTAAACCTCTTCTGCACCTTCTCCAAAACCTTAACACATTTCTTGTAATGTGGCAAACAGAACTGAATGCAATATCCAGATGCAGTTTCATAAAACTTCAACATAACTTCCTAACTCTTGAGGTTCACCAGCAGCATCTTACCAAGATGGCGACGTGTTGCAAGCTGCTCTCAAAGCTTCTAAATATACTTCTGAATTACTTTCACTGCAATCTTCAGCCTGTAATTTCCCTTTAAGCAACATACATTTGAACTATCTTAATCAACTAGCAATTCCTTGACCTTCTGAAGGACTTGTCGGATTCAACTCTCAAACATGCAGGTTTGGCATCTTTTAGTGGATGATGGTACATCGTCACAGCCAAGAGTGAGGAAGGTGGGAGGATTCCAAGCCAGAATGAAACCAGCATCTTATTTGCAGATGTACAGTCGCTGAGAAAGATTGAAGACCCAAGGGGAGGATTGCTGTATCGGAGGGAAATAAGGAATTGCTGTGTTTCATGGAGACATGGGCACTTTGGACACAATGGATACATTGGTAAGCCCTGAGGGCTTCTCAATATACCAGATGCACTGGACTGCAAAATTCCATTCTGAGAAGTCAAAAGGTGGGGGTCTATGTTTCATGACCTCTTTGCGGTGCTCAGATAGTGTTCTTGTCACACTCTTGTTCTCTTGACCTCAAATATCTGATGATTAAGTGCCAACCATTCCACTAACCAAGAGAGTTCTCCTCTGTTATCCTGCCAAAGGCAGATATTAAGATATTAAGCAAGCATTCAATGTATTGAATGCCATGATTAGCAAACAAAAAACAGCCTATCCCAACACCTTTCAAATCATTGTTGAGGACTTCAATTAGACTTGTTTGAAGGCATCTCTGCCCTATTATCATCAACATATCACCTGTAGCATCAGGGCTCCCAACACACACTACCACTTTGACACTACTACTGTATTAGGAATGCTGACTGTTCCAAGCCTGGAAGACATTTCAGGAATCTGATGACTTAGCTGCCCTACTCCTACCTCTGTACAGGCAGAGAATAAATCGGAGGCTCCAGAGATAAGGTCAACAAAGAGGTTCTCATGGGAGATTGCAGAGTGGCTACTGGATTGCTTTGAGAACACTGGGCTATGTTTGAGGACTCAGAGGATCTGAATGAATACACCACAGTTGTCACGGACTTTATAAAAAAGTGTGTCCCCACCAAATCATTTAGTTATCCCTAACTAGAAGCCCTGGATGAGCCATGAGATCCACAATATGCTGAGACACAGACCAGTGGCATTCAGGTCTGGCAGACAAGTTAAATACAAGACGGCCAAGTACAATCACATGAAAACCATCTCACACGCAAAGTGGCAATTCCAGACCAAACTTGAATCACTAAAGTATGCTCGACAGCTGTGGCAGGGTTTGAATGCTATTACATAGAACATAGAATAGTACAGCACAGTACAGACCCTTCGGCCCACAATGTTGTGCCGACCCTCAAACCCTGCCTCCCATGTAAGCCCCCACCTTAAATTCCTCCATATACCTCCTACAAAAAGAAACTAAGTAACATGTGACAATAAGATTTCCCTCCCAGATGAGTTCAATTTTTTTTTAGTGCTCACTTTGACAATCAAAACATGGAGGCATCTCCAGAAACTTCCACAGCCCCCGATAACACTGACTTCAGTTTCTGAGGCCAACATAAGAACAGTCTTCAAGCAGGTGAACTGACAGAAAGGATCCAGCCCAGAGGGGCTACCTGGCTGAGTACCAAAGACCTGTCCTGATCAACTGGTTGGAGTGTTCACCAATATCTTTAACCTCTTGATTCAGCAGTCTGAGGTAGCCACCTGCGTCAAACAGGCTTCAATTATGGCAGTGCCCAAGAAGAACATGGAACATCATCCAACAGCACTTGCATCCACTGTGATGAATTGCTTTGAGAGGATGATGGTGAAACACATCAACTCCTGCCTGAGAAGTGACTTGGATCCACTCCAGTTTGCCTAACGGTACAACAGGTTAACAACAGATGCCATTTCATTGCCTTTTTCACTCAATCCTGGAATATCTGGATAAGAAAGGTGCATAAATCTAGATGCACTTCATTGACTACAGTTCTGCAATTAATACTATCATATCCTCAAAACTAATCAATCAGCTTCCCATCCTAGGCCTTGATACCTGTGCAATTAGATCCTCGAATTCCAAACTTGTAGAACATATTCAGTTTGAATTGGCACCAGCAACTCCTCCACAATCTCCAGCAGCACAGGTGCACCACAAGGTTGTGTGCTTAGCCTCCTGATGTACTCTACTCACCTTATAACTGTGAAGCTAAGCACAGCTCCAATGCAAATTTAAGTTTGCTGACAAGTTTGTAGGTCAAATCAAAGGTGGAGATGGATCAGTATATATGGGGGAAGATTGAAAATCTGGCTGAGTGGTGCCACAACAACAACTTCTTACTCAATGTCAGCAAGACCAAAGAGATGATTATTGATTTCAGGAGGAAGGAACCAGAGGTCAATGAGCCAGTCCTCATCAGAGGATCAGAGGAAGAGAGGATTGGCAGCTTTAAATTCCTCTGTATTAACATTTCAAACGATCTTTCCTGGGTCCAGAATACAAGAGCTATCATGAAGAAAGCATGGCAGTGCCTCTGCTTTCTTAGCAGTTTCAATAATCACCTAAATCTTTGACAAACTTCTATAGATGTGTGGTGGAAAGTATATTGACTGGTTGCAGCACAGAGTGGTATGGAAACACCAGTGCCTTTTTATGGAAAAGCTTACAAAAAGTAGTGGATACAGTCCAGTCCATCACAGGTAAATCCCTTCCCACCATTGAGCACTGGAGCACTGTCAAGGGAAGCAGTACCCATCATCAAGGACCCCACCATCCAGGTCATGCTCTCTTCTTGTTATTGCCATCAGGAAGGTGGTACAAGAACCTCAATACCCTCAACAATCAGGCGCTTGAAACAGAGGGGATTACTTAATTTGCCCAATTACTGAATTGTTTCCACAAACTATGGATTCATTTTCAAGGACTTGTCATCTCATGATCTCGATTAGTATTGCTTATTTATTACAATTTCTCTTTCTTTTTGTATTTGTACAGTTTGTTTTTCTTTTTGCACATTCGTTGCTATCTGTCTTGTTGGGTGCAGTCTTTTATTGATTCTACTGAGTTTTTGTATTTCCTGATTGCCTGCAAAAAAGTAAACCTCAGGGTTTCAAACGATGACATATAGGCACTTCGATAATAAATTTACTTTGAACTTCAAGATGAATTCCTCAACTAATAAAGACAAGCATGCCACATGCTTGATTAACCTTTCAGGGAGCTGTGAACTGAGACTCCAAGATCCCTCTGCACATCATCTCTGGTATGAGTCTTGCCATTGACAGTGCACTGGGAAATCAAATGTAAAGGGACAAAGTTAAAAACATCACATTGGGTCGGATCAAAGTCTGTCAGCCATCTCTCCATCCATATCTACAACTAATCTATATCCCACTGTGTCCTTTGGCAGTCTTTTACCCTATCCACTACACCATCAATCTTTGTTCTGCCTGCAAACCTACTAACCCGTTCTGCTACATTTTCATCTATTGACGTCAGAAGTTTACATACGCCTTAGCCAAATACATTTAAATTCAGTCTTTCACAATTCCTGACATTTAATCCTAGAAAACATTCCCTGTCTTAGGTCAGTTAGGATCACTACTTTATTTTAAGAATGTGAAATGTCAGAATAATAGTAGAGAGAATGATTTATTTCAGCTTTTATTTCTTTTGTCACTTTCCCAGTGGGTCAGAAGTTTACAGACATCTTGTTAGTATTTGGTAGCGTTGCCTTTAAACTTGGGTCAAATGTTTTGGGTGGCCTTCCACAAGCTTCTCACAGTAAGTTGCTGGAATTTTGTTCCATTCCTCCAGAGAGAACTGGTGTAACTGAGTCAGGTTTGTAGGCCTCCTTGCTCGCACATGCTTTTTCAGTACTGCCCACAAATTTTATATCGGATTGAGGTCAGGGCTTTGTGATGGTCACTCCAGTACCTTGACTTTGTTGTCCTCAAGAAATTTTGCCACAACTTTGGAGATATGCTTGGGGTTATTGTCCATTTGGAAGACCCATTTGCGACCGAGCTTTAACTTCTTGGCTGAGGTCTTGAGATGTTGCTTCAATATATCCACATAATTTTCCTTCCTCATGATGCCATCTATTTTGTGAAGTGCACCAGTCCCTCCTGCAGCAAAGCACCCCCACAACATGATGCTGCCACCCCCATGCTTCACAGTTGGGATGGTGTTCTTCAGCTTGCAAGCCTCACCCTCTTTCCTCCAAACATAACGATGGTCATTATGGCCAAACAGTTCAATTTTTGTTTCATCAGACCAGAAGACATTTCTCCAAAAAGTAAGATCTTTGTCCCCAGGTGCACTTGCAAACTGTAGTCTGGCTTTTTTATGGCAGTTTTGGAGCAGTGGCTTCTTCCTTGCTGAGCAGCCTTTCAGGTCATGTTGATATAGGACTCATTTTACTGTGGATATAGATACTTGTCTACCCGTTTCCTCCAGCATCTTCACAAGGTCCTTTGCTGTTGTTCTGGGATTGATTTGCACTTCTCGTGCCAAAGTACATTCATCTCTAAGAGACAGAATGCGTCTCCTTCCTGAGTGGTATGATGGCTGCGTGGTTCAATGGTGTTTATACTTGCGTACTACTGTTTGTACAGATGAATCTGGTACCTTCAGGCATTTGGAAATTGCTCCCAAGGATGAACCAGACTTGACATCATTTTCTGACCTCAATCTGATAGAAAATTTGTGGGCAGAACTGAAAATGCGTGTGCGAGCAAGGAAGCCTACAAACCTGACTCAGTTACACCAGTTCTGTCTGGAGGAATGGAACAAAATTCCAGCAACTTACTGTGAGAAGCTTGTGGAAGGCTACCCCAGTTAAACAATTTAAAGGCAATGCTACCAAATACTAACAAAGTGTATGTAACTTTCTGACCCACTGGGAAAATGATGAAAGAAATAAAAGCTGAAATAAATCATTCTCTCTACTATTATTCTGACATTTCACATTCTTAAAATAGTGATCTTAACTGACCTAAGGCAGGGAATGTTTTCTAGGATTAAATGTCAGGAATTGTGAAAAACTGAGTTAAAATGTATTTGGCTAAGGTGTATGTAAACCTGACTTAAACTGCGTATACAAACACAAACATACACAGATTGAATTTATTACTAACATCCTTCATATGAGTAAAAATTTTTACATTACATCTCTGTCTAAATGTACAATGTGCAATTTATAGTAAATAGTATGTACACCAGGACAGTCAATACAACATACAAATACAGTTGTGTCAGCTTGAATTAAACAGTCTGATGGCCTGATGGAAGAAGCTGTTCCAGAGCCCATTGGTCCTGGCTTTTATGCTGATGGTAACAGCTGGACAGTTTGTGTTTAGGATGACTCAGGTCTCCAATGATCCTACGGGCTCTATTTACACACGTCCTGAATCATGGGGAGTTCACATCTACAGATGTGCTGGGCTGTCTGCACCACTCTCTGCAGATTGAGGGAAGTACAGCTCCCATACCAGGCAATGATGCAGCTAGTCAAGATGCTCTCACTTGTGCCCATGTAGAAAGTCCTTAGGATTTGGAGGCCCATACCAAACTTCAACCATCTGAGGTGTAAGAAGCGCTGTTGTGCCTTTTTCACCACACAGCTGGTATGTACAGACCACATGAGATGCTTGGTAATGCTTATGCCGAGGAACTTAAAGCTGTTCACTCTCTCAACCCCAGATTCATTGATATCAATCAGGGGTAGCCTGTCTCCATTCCTCCTGTAGTTCACAATCAGCTCCTTTGTTTTTGTGACATTGAGGGAGTGGTTGTTTTCTTGGGACCACCATGCCAGGGTGGTGACTTGTACCTTATACTGTGCCAGGGTGATGATTTATACAGGTACCTTGCTGTTTGTGACAGTGAGGTACCAGTATAGATACCTCTGTAATACAGAGTAATACAGTAGTAATACAGCTAGTCATAGACCTCCAGACAGAATACATTCCACCAACTACTACCCTCTGTCTTCTATAGGCAAAATTATTGTGAATCTAATGGCCAAGTCATTGGTTCTGCATTCTGTAATCTTGTGGATGAGCCTGTCATGAAAGACCTTATCAAACACCTTACTAAAATCCAAGCAGACCACGTAATGGAATCCATAAAATAGAATGCAAATTGTACTGTAAACACTTTCTTTGCTGGAAAATAATTGAGATGTTAGACCACTGAGAGATATCACTGAACTGCAGGTCTCAAATCTCCTAGAAAACACTGCAGTCCAGGACATTTTTGGAAGTATCAGGATGCTTTTAGGGAATTGGAGGCATCCAGAGTAAATTGCTCTATTCCTTCAAAAGATGCTTAGACAGTTAACCACATGATTTAAAATCCTAAGATGGGTCTTTCTAGTCTGTAATTGTAACACTAATTTCAAAATATATCACTGACACACATTACTGTCTCATTGGAGAAGGACACTGAAGAAGTCTCACGGTCATGTGAGGGGTAAGTTTAGTTTCGTATTTTTTTTTAAACACACAGAGAGTGGGAGGTGCCTGGAATGGGATACCAGGGGTATTTGTGGCAGCAAGCAGATTGGTAGAGGTTAAGAGGCTTTTATACAGATATATGAATATAAAGTGAATGGAAGGATATGGATGATACCAAAGGGCACAGAATATAAATCGACACAATGTGGGCTGAGAGAAATTCAGCTTGAGAGTCCTGGGCTGTGATCAAGTCTGGAACAAATTGATCCCAGTATTTCTCAAACATGGCACCAATGAGCTAGTTATCATGAGTAAGTGCTACATAATAGCAGCAATGTCAACCATTTCCATCACATTGATGATGATTGAGAGTCAACTGATTGGGGAGCAATTAGGTGGATTGGATTTGTCTTCTATTTGCTGGACAAATACAGATGGCCAATTTCTTTTCCACAACGTTGGAAAGAAGCCTGCACTGTAGTTGTGCTCTAACGGCTTGGCAGAATATCTATCTGGTTCTCAAAAGCATGTCTTCAATGCAGCTAGGATGTCTCTAATGTAATACTCTAAAGCATTTCTTGAGATGATGAGAAGTGAATTGATGTTACTAAAACTAGCTTTAAAGATTGTGGAAATCTTGGAAAGAAAAAAATGAATTGGTTCATCCACTTAGCACTACTAGGTGAATATGACAGCAAAGACAATTGAAAATCAGGACATTGTAGATACTGGAAATCTGAATTATAACTGTTAGGTGCTACAAACACAGGAGGCCTGGCAGCATCCATGGGAGGGGGGTGCAAAACAAAATTAATGTTTCAGGTCAACACATACAAAATGCTAGAGGAACTCAGTAGGTCAGGCAGCATCTATTGCAATGAATAAACAGTCAAAGTTTTGGGCCAACTGAAAGGAAGTGAGAAAATGCCAGAAAAAGGTGGTGGGGAGAAGGGAAGGAGGACAAGCTAGGTGATAAGTGAAGTCAGGTGGGTAGGGAGGGGGGAATGAATTAAGAAGCTGGGAGGTGATGTGAAAAAGGCAAAGGGCTGAAGAAGAAAACATCTGACAGAAGAGGGGAGGGATCATGGGAGAAAGTGGAGGAGGAGGGGCACCATGGGGTGGTCCCCTGAACTGTGTTAGGTCTCACCAATGTAGAGGAGGCTGCATCAGGAGCACCAAATACAGTAGATTAACTCAACAGATTCACAGATGAAGTATTGCCACACCCGGAAGGACTGTTTGGGGCCTTGAATGGAGGTGAATGGGCAGGTGTAGCACTTTGGCTTCTTGCAGGGGTAAGTGCCTGGAGGGAGATTACTGGGAGGGACAAATGGAAATGGGAATCACAGAGGGAGTGATCCCTGTGGAAAGCGAAGAGTGGTGGTGGTGGTGGTGGTGGGTAAGAGAAGTGTTTGGTGGTATGCTCCTGTTGAAGATGGTGAAAGTTGTGGAGAGTGATGTGTTGGATATGGAGACTCATGGGGTGGTAGGTAAGGACAAGAGAAACTCTATCCCTGTTAAGATAGCAGAAAGACAGGGTAAGGGCAGAGGGATGTCCAGGAAATGGAGGAGATGAGGGTGAGGGCAGCATCAATAGTGAAACTCTGCTCTTTGAAGAAGGAGGAATGTCTCATCTTGCGAACAGATATGGTGGAGATGAAGAAACTGAGAAAAGGGAATGGCATTTTTACAGGAGGCAGGAGGTAGGGTGGGAAGAGATAGCTGTGGGTGCTGGTAGGTTTAAACAAAGATATTGGTAGACTGTTTGTCTCCAGTGTTAGAGACAGACAGAGTTCAAGGAAGGAGACAGACGTGTCAGAAATGGCCCAAGTAAATTTAGGGGCCAGGTGGAAGCTGGAGGCAAAGTTGATGAAATTGATGAGCTCAGCATGAGTGTACAAAGCAGCACCAATGCAGTCATCAGTGTAGCGCAGAAAGAGGTGGGGAGCATTATCAGTGAAGGCTTGGAACATGGACTGTTCCACTTAGCCAATGAAAAAGCAGGCATAGCTGGGGCATAGAGAAAGTAAGGGGAACTGAAGGAGAAGTTTGAGGGCGAGGACCAGTTCTCCCTGACAGAGAACATGGGAAACTGTTTGGGTCTGTTTTCAAGAAAGAAATGGAGAGCTTTAAGGCCTTCTTGATGGGGTTAGAGTGTATTGGGACTGGACACCCACATTGGAAATGAGGTGATCATGGCCAGGGAATTGAACATTGTTGATGAGATCAAGAACATGTGAAGTGTTGTAGATGTTGGTGGGAGAACAATGAACCAAGGGGGATAAAATGGAGTCAAGGAATATGGAGACAAAACACAAAATGGTGGGGGAACTCAGCAGGACAGGAAATCAGGGTAAGAAGGTGGGGGGGTGGGGGAAGTAGTAGTACAAGATGGTCGGTGATAGGTGAAACTGGGAGTGAGGAGGGGTGAAAGAAAGAGCTGGGAAGTTGATTGGTGAAAGAGATAAAGGGCTGGAGGAGGGGGAATCTGATAGGAGAGGGTGGAAGATTATGGAAGAATGGGAAGGAGGAGCACAGCTAGCTGGACTATATCTCTTCCCCCTCTGTCACTTACTAAAATGCCATCCCCTTCCCCCAGTTCCTCCGTCTCCACCACATCTGCTCTCAGGATGAAGCTTTTCATTCCAGAACTAATAAGATTTTCTTCAAAGAAAAAAATAGGGACTTTCCTTCCTCCACTATCCACGTTGCCCTCACCTGTATCTCTTCCATTTTGTGTACGTCTGCCCTCACCCCATCTTCCTACTGCCACATCAGGGATAGGGTTCCTCTTGTCCTCATCAATTACCCCACCAGCCTCCGTGTCCAGCACATAATCCTCTGCCACCATCTCCAAGGGGATCACCCCAGAACGCACATCTTTCCCTACCCCCACTTCCTACAGGGATCACTCCCTACGTGACTCTCTTACACACTTGTCCCTTCCACTGATCTCCCTCCTGGTATTTATCCTTGTAAGTAGAACAAATGCCACACCTGTCCTTACACATCCTCCCTCCCTACCATTCTGGGCCCCAAATAGTCCTTCCAGATAAGGTGACACTTCATCTGATAGTCTGTTGGGGTCACCTACTGTATCCCGTGCTCCCAGTGTGGCCTCCTTTATATCGTTGAGACTCAATGTAGATTGGGAGACCACTTCTCTGAGCACGTATGCTCCTTCTGTCAGAAAAAGAGGTAACTCCCATAGCAACCCATTTTAATTCCACTTCCTATCCCCATTCCGACATGTCAGTCCATGGTCTCCTCTACTGCTGCGGAGGCCACACTCAAGATGGAGGTGCAACACCTTATATTCCATCCGGATAGGCTCCAACCTGATGACAAGAACATCAATTTCTTGAACCGGGTAATTTCCCCTCACCTTCACCATTCCCCATTCCTGTTTCCCTCTCCTTCCCCATCTCTTTACCTACCCATGACTTCCCTCTAGTGGTACTCCTCCTTCGCTTTCTTCCATTATCTTCTACCCTTTCCTATCAGATTCTCCCTCCTCCAGTCCTTTATCTCTTTCACCAATCACCTTCCTAGCTCTTTACTTCACCTCTTCCAGTTTCACCTATCACCTAGTACTTCTCCCCTCTCCCCAAATTCTTACTCTGACTTCTGGTCCTGATGAAGGGTCTCAGCCTGAAACATCAATTGTTTCTTTATTTATTGCTGAATTCGAGTTGCCTTGGCTTTCCAGTATCTGTAGATTTTCTTGCGTGCCAAGGAATACGGACATGAGTTCAGTGGTGCAGGAGCAGGCAGAAACAATGGGCCTACCCGGACAGTTAGGTTTGTGGATCTTGGGTAGGACGTACAAACGAGCAATCTTAGTAAAGGAATTATGTGGTTGTTGGCTGTCGATAGGGGATCTCCAGAGTTAATGAGGTTGGTGATGGTATCGGAGCCAATGTCCTGAGTGGGGTCCTTATCAAGGGAAAAAGAAGTGGAGGTGTCCGAGAGTTGCCTCCTGGCCTCAGCAAGTTGGAGGTCAGTTCACGCTACAACAGCATCCCCTTTGTCAGTGAGTTTGATGATGAGGTTGGGATTAGGGCAGAGAGAGTGGAGGGCAGTGTGTTCAGAGGGGTAAGGTTCAAAGAGGAGTGGAGTGCTAAAGTCAAACCAGTTGACTATTAGAGATGAAAACATCCAGAGCAGGCGAAGAACCACAGCAGTGTCTCAGAGAACAGGAAGGAGAGTTGAAAATGGGAGAATGGGAAAATAGGGGTCATCGGTAAGTGGTGGGGAATTCTTGCCAAGGAGATGGGCTCAGAGACGGAGGCAATCAAAGAAGAGCTCAGCATCATGGCAGGACGGAACTCACTGAGGTGTGGGCAGAGAAGGACAAAGGCAAGGCACTTGCTGAGGACAGGGTGTTCAAGTCTGTTTCAGGTCAATGACACTTCACTTGAGTCACAAATGATGTAGGGTCATTGATCCGAAATATTTAATCAGCCTCTCTCTGAACAGCTGTTGTCTGATGTATTGAGTATTTCTAGCACTTAATGAGTGCAAGTATTTCAGCCTTGAAATTAGCACTCATGTGTTGAATTGCCCCATTACTGAGGGGAATGATAAGTTTGTCTTCAGAGACACATCATCCCACCATTCACAACTGTGAGCAAGGAGCTAATCATTGTAGCATCAGTTATCTCTTTAATGCTCCTTGTTGCAACTTTGCCAGGTTGGCAAAACTTTCGGATACATTGGGGGTTGCCTCAGAAATGTCTTCTGCCCTCTTCATTGAATCAGTCTGATCCTGGGCTTAATTATAAATTGCAGGGTATGCCAGTTCACAAAGATAGAGGCTTAGATGATGTACATCATGGGTGTCCAATTTCAACCTGCCAAATCTTTTTTGGAGTTTATCCCAGATTGTCTGATTACAATGCCACACAATACAATGAAGGATATATTTGTGCCCTTTTCACCAGAGTGCTGTTTGACACTATTTATATTACAGCTAAACAAGGAGAATAGATGGTAATCAGAAAGTAGTTTCCATTTCTATATCTGTCCTGATACTGTAAGACGCCATGGAGTCTTGAGTCAATGCAGAGGACTCCCATTGCCACCCCCTCCAAAACTTGGTCCAATATTGGCCTGTCCTGCAAGGACTGTCTAGTGTAATATCTATAGAGCATGTTTCTGTAAGTTGGACTATGTCAGGCTGGAACAGCACTCCTCAGCCCTTGACATACTTGTAAAAATTACTTTGCCAGGTTGATTTGGCTGGGAAACACTTTGGCACATTCAAAATTAATGCCCAGCTAATCTGGCTAGTTTAAAGACAGATACTTCCATCTGGATGCCCCATTTGTTTTCTTGATACAATTATTTAATGAGATACACCGCAGGATAGGCCCTTTGAGCCACATGGCCCAGCAATACCCCAATTTAATTCTAGCCTAATACCGGGATAATTTATAATGACCAATTAATATCTTTGGACTGTGGGAGGAAACTGGAGCAACCGGAGAAAGCCCACGCCATCACAGGGAGAACTTACAAACTCCTTACTGGCAGCGGCAGGAACTGAACCTGGGCTGCCCGTACTGTAAATCATTATGCTGAGCACTGCACTACCGTGCCGCCCATTTCAGAGAGAAGATAAGGACTCAACCATATTGCTGTAGATTTCTGGAGTCATTTATAACCCAGACCAGGTAATGACAGGTCTCCTGAACCCTACTGATGAACCAGTTGGGCTTTTACAATAATGCAAGTTTTTCTGTGTTCTATACTACAGGGATTATTTTAAATCTGAAGTTAATCTAAGACCTTAGTTTTCATGCTTTCTTCTGGCATCCAAGGGTAAGAACTGTCCCAGTTGTCGAAACACTCAGAATTCATTATCCTTGCCTTAGAGATACTCAGCAACTGATAGTGTACTCAGGGGTGAAAGTAATTAAATGTTTTTTTTATTGGTATAGTCACATCACACATAACATTGGCCATTTTCTTACTTACATGCCATATGGCCCACATTGACCAACTTTTTATAGTTCTTAAAATTTAGTTGCCCTTAAAAGAGTAACAGCCATTTCAGCTTTGAATCTCCAAATGTAAAATATGAAAAAAATTGGGAAAATAATCAAGTGACGTAATCATGAGCTGAAGGGCTTGTTGCTGTGCTGTACTTTTCTGTGACTGAAAATTATTGGGATATTATTTAGTGTCCGACATTTTACCCAGCTCAAGCAGACAAAATAATGATAAACAAGAGATTCTGCAGATGCCCCCTTTCCCCTCACTTTGTTTCATCCATCTCCTTCCCCACCTTTTAGTTCTGTCTTCTATCCCTTTCTTTCCTGTCCTGATGAAGGGTCTTGGCCCCAGGTATTGATAAATACTGCCTGACCTACATATTCTCAATAGATCTTGCCTAACCTCCTGAGTTCCTCCAACACTGTGTATCTGATAAAATAATGATGGCATAATTCTCAAATCCACAGATCGAATTTACAATGTGAAAATGCAATTTTTCCATCTTCCTGAGACGTTCAAACAAATGCTCTATTGGATCTTTTATTGACTTTTTTTTTAAGCAAAATCTTTCATTTCCCATTCCTGAAAAGTCCAACTTTTATGGTATTTATATCATATTGGACTATCAAACTGCTCAAGCGTGTTTTCTTTAAAAAAAGCCACCTTTACTCAACTATTGTATGGATTAATTATGGTAATTCATGTTCAAATTGTGGATCTTTGCCTTAAACCAGCAATTTTGAGTATTTGTGTTTGATCTACAAAATTTTTTGCAGTAATTAAGTTTGCCACTTCAACCATAATGCAATCGTCTTATCCTCCCATTCTACTGTGCGTTCATAAAGATACCAGTATATTCCACCCATTATTGTAACTACTCAATCTATTTTGTGCAGCCTTCCTGAGAGCTTCAAAATACCTGAACAATTCTAAACAATGCACTTTACCTCAAAAAAAAATGCCAAGCTCAATAATTAATAGAAGTGAAAAGAGTGAACATTTGTTAAATTGTACAGCATCAATGGTGCATATAATTCTGTCATGGTCCGGTCCGTGAGGTCTGGATTTCAGTTCACGGTCCAGCCCATCGTTCCTTATTCCAGGTTTTCTGGTTTTCCCTTTTTCTGTTGGGTGCTCTAATTGAGGCAGCTGATTGACATTTTGAGCTGGCTACATACATAGCTCCTTGGTTCAGCTTCAGTTGCTGGATTGTTCCTGTCCAAACCCCTTCTCTGCCCCTGCCTCCTGAAGCCTTACCCTGCAACCAGTGTCTGGAGCCTTGCCTCACCTGGAACCCTTGCCTGCAACCTTCGCTTGCACCACTGTCAAGTTCAACCGCTGGAGCAAAATAAGGAACTGTCTATTGTTGTTTTGAACTGTCTCTGTGTCCATGCCTTCGCTAGGTAGGTCTGGCCGTTTGCCGCTACCTTGAGTTGGGAACAGTCTCTCTGTCCACGCCTTCGCTAGGTAGGTCCAGCTGTTTGCCGCTACCTTGTGTTGGGAACCGTCGCTCTGTGTTCTGTACAAGTCCCAGCCCTACGTCTTGCTCCCTAGGAGGGGTCCTGACTCTGTGTAGAACCCCGGCCCCAAGTTCTGTTCCCAAGGAGGCGTCCCAGCTCTATGATCCATGTCTCTGCGTTCCTGTCCTCTCCTGTCCAAGGCTCTGCGATCCTGTCTCCCAAGACCAAGGCTCTGTGTTCTACATTCCTGTCTCCCTCGACCAAGGTTTTGCGTTCCTGTCTCCCTCGCCCAAGTCAAGGCTTCGTGTTCTCGTCCTGTCCATGTTTGTCATCCTGTGCTGGAGTTCGCTCGTCTTGCCCAGGAGTCTCTCGTTCTGTCCTGTAGCCTCACCTAGTCCTGTCTCCCATGACCACGTCACATCTTTGCCTAGTTCCGGAGTCCAAGCCCGAGTCAAGACCCAGGTTCTGGGTCCTTGTCCAGTCTCTGGCTAGGAGTCCAAACCCAAGCCTCGCCACGCCCTCGCCTCGCGGAACCCAAGCCCCGTCACGTCCCAGTTCCTTGACCTGGTCCTGCTTGCCTCGCCAATGCCCTAGCCCAAGTCTGTGTTCTTATCCCAGCTCTCTAGTCAAGTCCTGTTCCTGGTACTTCAGTGTCTATGTCTTACATTTGGGTCCACCACCAACGCCCACCTTTTGACAAACTCTCAATAGTGCTGACATAAAATTTAGTGCCATGGATGTGCACTGTGTTCCAAAAAAATAATGCAACAATGGAAAAAGTATGTGATTAGAAGATCAAAATCAGCAGCTGGCATGGTGGTTGTGGCTGTGACCTTCTACGCAAATGGCTTCCTTCAACCTAGAGCTACAAATACTTCTATCAACTTGATGTGAAGTATGGGAGGTCACTGATGTTTTTTGTTTATCCACAACCATTACTTCCCTTGCTGGAGATCAGAAGACAGTAGGTCATAACTCAAAGCCAACTAACGGCTTTGTGAGATCCCCAAGGGCCCATGCCTGCCCTTGGTAACTAATTGATCACAAGCAACCAACTGGCTTAGAGCCCAAATCAGAGTGGAGGTAGCAATAATTCCAGCTGCAAGCGTCAGGAAAGGGGACATGCTGAATGACTGGACTGCGAGGAGACATCGTGAGGCTCATGTCAATTGCTACTCAACCTCGCTCCAGTTAGAAGCTCCCATTGACCAATTGGAGGGCAAGTTGCTGGACAACCCCCGATAACCTACATAGCCCTGTCTACATATTTAGCAGGCTAACTTTACACAAAAACATGAGTACCCAGTGTTGGGTGGCTGCTGTGTCTAATAGAAGCTGCAATGTCAGCCTGAAGAAAATGTTTCATGGTTGGGATGGTCATCCTATTTAAACGAAAATTGTACATCTCCAAATCTGCAAGATATCCGTATTAAGACACAAACTCCTCCCTTTTCCTTGATATTGAACAGAGTCTTCCTAATGGAGTAAGCATTTCTTTGTGGATTGCCTTCAGCCTGTCCCTATCGATTGCCCCTACCAGGTCTTTAACAGAGTCCTCTGCAGCTGAACTCTGAGTGACCATGCATTCCAGTCTTTCTTCCTGTTGTGTGTCACTGCCCAGTGATTTCAAACAGGCAGATTCCCATCTTCAAATGACATGCATTTGTCACTCAGTATCCAAGGTGTTCATTGCAAGTGTTACAGGTGTTCATCACTGGTCTTCATGCAGTTCCTGCTTCGCCTGGAAAGGATGACGTCGTGGGTCACACATACACATCTAACGTTGTAGAAACAAGAGACTGCAATGCCGGAATCTCAAAGTCCAGAGTTCAAAATTCATATTTATTATCAAAGTATGTATGAATATCATAAACAAGTTGGAGATTCGTCTCCTTGCAGGCATCCACAGAAAAAAGTATCAATAGAATCCACAAAAACTACACACAAAGGTGGACAAACATCCAATGTGGAAAAGAGGACAAATCACGCAAAAAGCAAAAGAAAGTAACCATAATATCGAGCAGAAGCTGCAGAGTCAGTTCAGCACTGATGTGAGTGAAGCTGGCCCAGGAGCCCAATGGCTGCAGGGCAACAACTGCTCCCAACCCCAGCCAGCAGCATGAGACCTGAGACACTTGTACCTCCCACCTGATGGTGATAGTGAGAAGAGAGAGGGAGACAGGTCAAACGCAGGCATACGGCACTGATCACTGGTTCATTTTCTGCCCTCAGGCATCAATGCTTTAAACTGGCTTAATGCTTTAATTGGCGTGGAGTAACAGAGCAGAGCACATGTGTAGGAGCCATGCACCTATTTATTGTCTGTCTGTATTGTATTTGTGTTCCACATCCTCACACTGGGTGAAGGTAATTTGTCACGTGGGTTTGGCTGGTGGTAAAATAGATGAATATGGTCACCTGCTCAACTGCCTGGCAGAACAGAGAAGGGGTGAGTAGGGAGCACGTATTTTTTTGTTGACCGGTTGTCCTTGTCTGAATTTGAACAAATTATGCTCGACTTTGACCACTCATCTTTGTTTGAACTTGATCCAATTACACTTGTCAAATTCATTTTTGCTTAACATGAATTATGGAAGAGTTGAATGATGTTACTGTTGGTTTGTAATAAAGGATTAAACATACCTTTTCGACTTGGAATTCAGTTGGTTACAAGTGTGTCATACAATGCAATACACCCTCACAGCCTCTCATCTACTTTTTGTTTGTTTCAAAGTAGTCACTACAACAGGTTAACTTTCCGCTCTCGGCCTCGACACAGCATCCATCCCCAGTAATGACCACCTTGCGATGTCCATACATGATTCTCAAGATTGTAAAATCACTATTTTGTTTAGGCAGTTCAAAAGTACATAGGCTGCAGATTGCAGTGATCACAGTTCAGAAATATATTGAGCAGGGTACCTAGTAGTTCTGCCTACAAAATATTGCCCTATGTCACCAGCATCATCTTGGAATCTAGAGCAAAAAGAAACAAAATAAACTGATGGAAGTGTTCAGCAGGTCAAGCAACATTTGAGGAGCTAAAGGGATAGCTGACGTTTCTGGTCAAGAACCTACATCAGGATTGACGTTTATAGTTACGTGCTTAGGAAGCGAGACAGGAAGAACCTTGTTGACAGCATGTACAACTAATTTAAGACAAACATGTGCAGACAGAAGGGAAAGTGAGAAGTGGGAAGGAGGATCATGCACACAGACAACATTATCTTTGATCAGTTAGGCAATGGCAGTCATGATGACTTCAACAACACATGACCTAGTATCATTTCCTCCTGCATGGTTAGCTCCTATTACATCTTGCCGTGCTCCACCTCATTTTACAAAGGAACAACCAGGCATTGTTTGCAAGCTGTGAGATGTGGGATGGAATTTTGCAGTATTACTAAGAGTGGCTTGCGTGGTCCAACAGTCCACAGCAGGGGGATGGGAAACAAAGCACCAGCTCAAAAAGTGGAGGAACGCAGAAGGACGTAGATGTCAGGGCCAATTAAAACAGGTAGGAGCTAAGTAATAGAGATAGGATGAATAATTTGAAGTGTGTATGTGTTTAATGTAAGGAGTATTATGGGTAAATGTGATGAACTTGGAGCATGGAACTATGATACTGTGGCCATTGCAGAGACTTAGCTGAGAGAGGGACAGGAATGGGTGCTTAACGCCCCAGGGTTTCGATGTTTTAGAAAAGGTAGAGGGACATAAAAGTGGTAGGGGAAGTTGCACTGCTTAATCATGGACAATATTACAACTGTACTCAGAGGGACATAATGGAAGATTTGTCCATTGAATTTACATAGGCAGAACTTAAAAAAGGAAAAATGCAATCACTCTGATGAGATTGTACTACAGGCCCCACAAATAGCCCTGGGAAACTAAGGAACAGATAGTCTATTTAATATTTTAGTAATTTTTGAGTAATATTATAAATGTTGTTTAAGCATCCTTTTGTTTCTTATGTAATTCATTATAGTTCTATGTACAAAGTATGTGAATGGCATACAGCATCATGCCACAGCATTTTGCGTGCACACTTCGCTTAAAGTAAAAACAAATATACATAAGTTATCTCTCAGCTCCCTTGCTTTGCTTTCAATTAGTTTGTATGTTGTGGAGTTACAAAACAACAGTGGCGACAAGGATATATGTTTTGAAGTGCAGCGAGATGTTCAAGTTCAACAAAAAGCAGGAAATGGATGAATTTATGGGTTCATAAACAGTGAGCACTGGATGATGATAATAATAATAATAGTAAGTTAAAAAGGAGCAAAAATGACTAGCTACATCGGAAAGATAGACTGTTCAGTTACACAAGAGATAACTGGATTTTGCATACCGAACAAAATGAGCAATTTCTTTTCAAGCAAATGAAATGACCACTAAAAAGTGAATACCGATTTTATTCAGTGCATTGGATTTAACTGCTCCAACCAAACCAGCTGAAATGAGCTTTGCAGATATTATGAACATAATGCAGGAACACTTAGGACCAAAACTATTGTTGATTGCAGAACATTTTAGGTTTTATATGCAGAATCAAAAGGAATGGGAGTCTATTTCAGCGTACATAGCCGAATTGAAGAGATTGTCTGAGCATTGTCAGTTCAGAGACGGGGTTAATCATGCACTGAGAGATCATTTAGTTTGTGGAATCTTACAAGAAAGCATTCAAAAACAATTCCTAACTGAAGCACAGCTAAAATAGCTGTATCAATGGAAACAGCAGACAGAAATGCAATTCAGTTGCAGTAACGAATGAAAATGAGCGTGAACAAAATTACAACATCTAAACAGAAACTGACCTAGTCATATAAGTTGTATTACTGTTGTGGCAGGGGCTCACATACACCAGACCAATGCAGATGTAAAAGATGAAACTTGCAAAAAATACAAAAAAGAGTACGTCAGGCTGACAAAAATAAATGGACTGAACAGGGGGAAAAAGATAAAAAATAAAGTTGGAGCTTATAACTAAGCAGGGAAGTGTGTTGTGTATTTAATATTTTAGTAATATTTGAGTAATCATAATCATGGTTATGTACAAAAGAAATGGAAAGACTAAAGATTAACATCATGGGAATTAGCGAAGTTCATTGGATAGGTGCTGGAAAAAGTCAGATTAGAAATAAAACACTAGTTTATTCTTGTGGAACATCCCATACTAATCAAGTAGGAATTCATATGGATGGAAACATGGCAAAAAGTGTTTTAGGACATTGGGCAATATCAGAAAGAGTGTTCCTTGTTAGATTCAGAGGACAACCATTTGATTTAGCAATTATACAGGTATATGCACCAACAACAGATGGAACAAATGAGGATATAGATAAATTCTATGAAGAGCTTGAACAAGCAAAGAATGGATGCAAATCTCAAGATATTGTTATTGTCATGGGAGATCTAAATGCTAAAGTAGGGCAAGGTGCTGATGGAAATACCATAGGAAAATTTGGACTAGGGGAAAGAAGTGAAAGAGGTGAGAAATGGGTAGAATGGTGCAAGATGAATAATCAGGTCATTATGAATACCTATTTTAATAACCATCCAAGACGCTTGTGGACCTGGAAGTCCAGGTGATAACACCAGAAATCAAATTGACTTTATTACCATAAACCAAAGATTTAGAAAGTCAGTGACTCAATGCAAAACATATCCAGGTGCAGACTGCAATAGTGACCATAACCCAGTAGTATGTCATGTAAAAGTAAAACTTAAAAAACGAAAGAAGCAAAAACCTGAACAATCCCTTGACTACTTACAATTAATTAAAGAAGAAAGCTTAAGACAAAAATTTACAACTGAATTAAGGAATAGATTTCAAAGTCTAGAAATAGAATCTGTTGAAGATGATAGCAATCATGTAGAAATGAAATTTAACTCTCTAAAGGATGCCTTGGTAGAATCAGCAAAGTCAGTGATTCCTAAAAAAGAAAAAAGCACAAAGAATAAATGGATGACAGAAGAAATCAAAAATCTAATGGAAGAAAGCAAATCCTATAGAATACAAGTCCTTAGATAAAAAAAAAGCTAAAAGCTTACGTCAAAAAGCCAAAGAAGAATAGTTAAACCAGGTATGTGAGCAAATAGAAAGAATCCCTATTGCTGATCCAAAAAGGTTGCATCAACAAATCAAGAATATCACTGGTAAAAAGCTCCTCTGTTCTTCAGGTGGATGTTTGAAAGCAAAGGACAGTACCATTATCATGGAAAAAGATGAGATTATGAATAGATGGACTGAGTATATTCAGGAATTGTTGAAGATGATCGAGGCGATAAACCAGAAATTAAGAAAAACATTGAAAGTCCAAGTATTTTAAAATCTGAAGTTCGTAATGCAATAAATAAGATGATGAAAGGAAAGGCAGCAAGTCCTAATGAATTAGTAATAGAACAAATTATCACCCTTGAAGATTATGGAATTGAAAAACTTACTGATTTAATCAATGACATTTATGAGACTGGAATAATACCAAAAGAGATGAAAAATCAGTATTTATCACTCTTCCGAAGAAACCTGGAGCAAAAGAATGTGAATTACATAGGACCATAAGTTTAATGAGTCATATCACCAAGATACTTCTAAGAATTTTGATGACAAGAGCTAAGAGTAAGATACAAGCTGAAACAGGTAAAGAACAATGTGGTTTTGTGAAAGACAAAGGTACAAGAAACACAATATTGACATTAAAGATACTATCAGAACAAGCTATTGAAGTGCAAAAAGATTTGTTTCTTTGTTTTAACGACTACACAAAAGCATTTGATAAAGTGAAGCACAATAAGTCATTTGAAATATTACAGGAAACTCTAGATCTAGATTCAAAAGACCTCCGCCTAATCAGAAATCTGTACTGGGAACAAACTGCCGCTGTAAGAATAGATGGAGAAGTGAGTCAGTTTACAAAAATCAAGAGAGGCAATAGACAAGGGTGTGTTTTCTCCCCATTTATTTAATGTGTACGGTGAGACAATATTACAAAAAATAAGAAACATCTTGGGAATCAAAGTTGGTGGTGAAAACATCAATAATTTCATGCAGATGTCACTGTGTTAATTGCAAGTATGGAGGAAGAAGTATAAAACTTAATTGATATGGTTGTTGAAGAAAGTGCAAAGATGGGTCTATCAATCGCAAAAAGACAGAATGTATGGTGATATCCAAAAAGGAGAATCCTATCTGCAGGCTGAAAATAAACGGGGAAGACATAAAACAAATACAGAACTTTTGGTATTTAGGAAGCTGGGTGACATCAGATGACTTGGACATTAAAAGAAGGATAGGGATGGCAAAAGACACTGTTACGAGAATGAAGAGTATACTGACCAATACTAAACTAGGCATGACAACCCGCCTCACAGTACTGAAATGTTACGTTTATCCAGTTATGTTATATGGCTCAGAATGTTGGGACAATATCTAGTAACATGAGGAAATGAATTGTAGCAGCAGAGATGTGGTTTTTGAGGAGGATGCAAAGAATATCATGGACGAAATGAATATTTAACAAGGATGTCATGAACAGAGAAATAATGTATGAGATCATGAAAAGGCAATGTAACTTCATTGGACATGTGATTAGGAAAGAGGAGTTAGAATGCACAGTAATTATGGGAAAGATTGAAGGGAAGAAAGCAAGAGGAAGGCAAAGATAAATGATATGATGGAGACAGCAGCCAGAGAACTGGAAATGAATACCAATGAATTGATCCACTTGACCCGAAACAGGAGTGTGTGGGCCATGGCAGTCAAAGCTCAAACTGGGCACGGCACCTGATGATGATGTACAAAGTATGTGAATGGCATATATCATCACATTACTACACTATGCATGCACGTCTCAGTTAGAGTAAAAAACAAACGTACACGAGTTACCTCCCATCTCCCATGTTTTGTTTTCAATTAGTTTTCATGTTCTGCTGTTACAAAATATAACAGATATGTCGTCAGATTAAGGAAAGGTGTAAAAGTACTTCTCTTAATATGAACTGGGGCCTTCTTAGTCCAAGTGGTTTCACTGGGGCAGAATTTGTTAGGTGCATCCAGGAGGGATTCTTAAATCAATATGCACATAGCCAACAAGAGGGGCTGTACTAGATCTGGTGTTGGGTAATGAGTCAGGCTAAGTGACGGACCTTTCAGTGGGTGAGCAGTTAAGGAACAGTGTTAAAAGACCAACTACACAGCGTACATGACAAGTATGTTCCAGTCAAAAGGAAGGACAAAGATGGCAAGGAAAGAGAACCTTGGATGTTGAAGGAGGCGATTAATTTAGTCAAGAAGAAAAAGTACGAAAAGCTGAGGAAGCTAGAATCAAACCGAGCCCTTCAGGATTGCAAGAGCCCAGAAAATAACTCAAGAAGGAAACTAGAAAAGCCTTTTGCAAGTAGGATTATAGATAATCCAAAGGCATTCTATACATACATCAGGAGCAAGTGGATAACTAGAGAGAGGGTGGACCACTAAAGGACAAGGGGGAAAGGGAACAGAAACTTTTGTTTGGGTGAAGGATATGGGTGAGATCTGCAGCAAAAGAGTCTCAGGGTTGTATGTGGTGACATGTATGTACCTGGATAATAAATTTTACTTTGACATTTAATAAGCACTTTACATCAGTATTCACCAAGGAGAAGGGTGTCGACGATAGGGTGATCAGTGCACGTCAAGAGTATTTATATGCTAGGACATTTCAAAGGAGACAAGGTAGATTTGGATCCCTTAAGGTGCATTAAGGTGGATAAGTCCCCAGGGCCTAATGCAATATGCCCCAGGTTATTGAGAGGGGCAAGTGAAGAGATTGCTGGGGCCTTGACCAATATCTTTTCTTCCTCTCTAGATTTTTAGCGAAGTGATGAGGGTGACTGATTAGGTAGTGCTGTGGATGTTGTCTACATGGATTTTAGTAAGGCTAAAATCACAAGATCTCTCGTGGGAGGCTCATTCAGATTAAGATGCATGAGATCGATAGTGAATTGGTCACTTGGATTTAGACAACACACATAAAAGTTGCTGGTGAACGCAGCAGGCCAGGCAGCATCTCTAGGAAGAGGTGAAGTCGACTTTTCAAGCCGAGACCCTTCGTCAGGACTACCTTCGAAGGGTCTCAGCCTGAAACATCGACTGCACCTCTTCCTAGAGATGCTGTCTGGCCTGCTGCATTCACCAGCAACTTTTATGTGTGTTGCTTGAATTTCCAGCATCTGCAGAATTCCTGTTACTTGGATTTAGAACTGGCTTTCCCATAGAAGTCAGAGGATGGTCGAAGGGACTTACTCTAGCTGAAGGTCTGTGATTAGTGATGTTCCAAAGGAATCTGCGCAGGGACCTCTGCTGCTCATGATGTATATAAATGACCTGGATGAAAATGTACTGTAGATGGGTGGGTTGGTAAGTCTGCAGATGTTAAAAAGATTTGTGATGCTATGGATAGCATAGATTATAGGAGGATATAGATCAGTTGCGGATATGGGCAGAGAAATAGCAGATTGGAGTTTCGCCTGACCAACTGTGCAGTGTTGCACCTTGGTAGGTCAAATGTAAAAGTACAGCACACTGTTAACGGCAAGACCCTTAACTGTGGGGATGAGCAGAGGGATCTTGAGGTCCAAGTTCATAGCTCCCTGAAAATGGCTACGCAGGTTGATGGGGTGATTAAGGCAGCATTGACATGCTTACTTTTATTAGTTGAGGCACCAAGTTCAAAAACCTGGCAATTGGATTTCCAGGTAGGGGAATGTGACGTCAACCACTAAGACTTAAAAAGAAATTAGGGTTTTTTTGTAAAATGGCTAGCAGCTAAAAACAAAAGTTGTCCAGAGCAACAGAAGGCTTCACATATAAAGCCATGGACAGATGTGGAAGATCAATTGGAATTCACAACTTTGCATCTGGAAGTCCCAAACACAATGGAGTAGAAGTCATCCTAAAAAGTCTAATTAAGCCTAAATAATACTGCATGTGTTACTGTGCTTAGCTCTAAGCTCTGTATATCTGTATTGCTGCATCGTTCCCACCAGAATGCATTATAAATTGACTGGAATAATACTTAAAATTTGAGTTAAATTATTAGGACAAATGATATGAATTGCAATAGCTCTGTATAATTCAGAGCATTAAAAATTTAATCAAATTGTCCCTTAAAGGTATTCCAGATAGCGAGAAACCACCTTCATTGTTTAGGGAATCAAAGTTCAAGGACCGTAAGATCATAAGACATAGGAGCATAATTAGGCCATTCAGCCCATTGAGTTTGCTCCGCAATTTCATCATGGCTGATCGCGGATCCCATTCAACCCTTTACATCCTGCCTTCTCACCACATCCCTTGGTGCCCCGACCAATCAGGAAAATATCAACTTCTGCTTTGAGTATACCCATGGACTTGGCCTCCACTGCAGTCTGTGGCAGAGCATTCCACAGATTCACCACACTTTGGCTAAAAAAAAAATTCCTCCTTACTTCTGTTCTAAAAGGTCGCCCCTCAAAATTGAGGCTGTGCCCTCTATTTCTGGAAACATCCCCCCCGCCCCCAAGAGGAAACATCCTCTCCACATTCACCTCATCAAGTCCTTTCAACATTTGGCAGGTTTCAGTGAGATCTGCACACATTCTTTTAAGTTCCAATTTTAATATTTCAGATCTAATATTTCAGAACTGAAACTGAGAAAAACGTCTTCATTCAAGGATGGTGTAAGTTGATATGTTCATCCACAATGAATTCTAAATTTAAGTGATAGATCAATTTTAACCAACGGATTACAGGGCGAAGATATGTCTTAAGGCGGTATATTGGAGATGACAGATGCAACAGTGGAATTCTGGCAAGAAAACAAACCAGCCTTTCCAATCTCTCCTCAACCTGAACTATTCCGTTCCACTCCACACAGCATCCTGGTGAATTTCCTCTGGGCTCTCTCGGGTACAATTATATCCTTCCTGCTGTTACAAAACATTGGTTTATTGAAATATGGTTCAGATCCAAATATATTCAAGAAAATAGCTTATTTAATGATCAATACAAAGGATTAAACAGGCTTTTATTATTAAAGTAAACTTCTCATAGCCCATCTGTTGGTCCTGGCATCAGCAAATACAAGTGTCCTCAATAACCATCAAATTACTCATGACCAAAAGGGAGGCCTGTGCAGCTAATCAAAGATGCAGTCAGTTCTAAAGCTTTTGTTGGGAATTCCTGGCAACATTGAATGTAAGGGTATCATCTCTGCCATTCCCACTATTCACCCAGTCCAAGGTGAAAACACTTTTATCAATAGCAAAGACCTCCGACAAACAACATTGCCACCAACCCCTATAGGAGCCAGTTTTGAATTCCGAGTCATGCAGCACACAAACAGGCCCTTCAGCCCATCATATCCATGCCAGGGGAAAGCTCAGAAGCTTACGAAGGGAAGATTAGGCCAGAAAATTAAGACAATCAGTGAGTAACACAAGATCCATGGGGTGAGGCTGCAAACTGGACACAAAATTGAGATAGTGGTAGGAAGCAAAGGGTGGTAGCAGACTTTCTTTTCAGACTGCAGAATTTTGACCAATGGTGTGCTACAACAATTAGTACCAGGTCCTCTGTTTTTTCATAACATATCTTTCTGATTTTGATGAGAATGTGGATGCCATGATTAGTGAGCTTGCAGATGACACCAAAATTGGTGGTATAGTGAACAGCGAAGAGGGTTATCCACCAAAAGTATCAACGGATCAACTTAGGAGCCAACAGATCAACTTAGAAGCTGAGTAAGGGGATGACAATTGAATTTACCTCAGACAAGTGAGAAGTGATGCATCTTGGCAAGTTAAACCAGGACAGGACATACACAGTGAATGGTAGGACCCTATTAGGGAGTGTTGATGAATAGGCAAATCTTAGGGTACAAGTACATAGTTTCAGGAATGGCAACACAAGTAAATGGGATGGTGAGGAAGGTACATGGCCTTCATTAGTGAGGCATTAAAAAAATACACAAGCTGGGACATCATGTTACAGTTTGAATACTGTGTGCAGCTCTGGTATCCAAACTATGGGAAGGATGTGATTAAGGGAGACAGGGTGCAGAGGGGGAAAAAATCATCAGAACATTTCCTGAATTGGAGGGCTTGAGTTATCAGGAGAGATTGGATAGGTTAGATCTGTTTTCCCTGGAATGAAGGAAGATGAGAGATGACATGATAGTGGCATATAAAATTAAGAGATATAAATAGGTCAGAGACAGGGTATTTAAAAATAGAGGCAGATTTAAAAGGTGAGAGAGAGGAGGTTCAAAGGTGATGTGAGGGGTGAATACTTCAGATAAAGTCTGGTGGATATTTGGAATGAGCTGTGTCATGCAACAGCCCGATGGTTGAGGCAGAAATAGTAAACATTTGAGAGACAATCTGGACGAGTATTTGAATGAGCAAGGTAAAAGGGGGATATGGAATTAATGCAGGCAAATGTGATTAGTATAGGCAGGCATGCAGGTAAATATTTTCTGCAGAGGACACAGAAGACAGGCACACTGACAGGCATAGGTACAGTGTGCCAAAGGGCGGGTTTCTATGCTGTATAATTCTTTGAATAAGAGAGAGGGGGCTAGAGGAGGGTTTTGATGACACAGGACAAAGTGATAGTTTTAAAAGCTGCAAATACAGGAACAGAAAATGCTAGAGGCAAAGCAATAAGAGAGTTCTTTAAGTGACAGAATGGTATCAGTGTTTGGATTTGGCAAAGGCTCAAATCAGAGGCTACTGGGCATGAAATAGAAAATGAAGCAAAAAGGATGATAAAAATAGGTAGTAGGAAAAATAATGAAGTAGTGAAGAAAATACCCTGTGCAATGGTCACGCAAGACTGGTGATAGATGATGCAGAAGACAGATGTGTATGTATTCCTATGCTGTATCACGAACAAATGATGAAATATACAGGTTTCCCCTGCTATCCGAAAGTAGAGTGTTCCTATGAAACCTTTTGTGCTGAAATGGCGTGAAGCGAAGAAGCAATTACCATTAGTTTATATGGGAACAATTTTTGAGAGTTCCCAGACCCAAAAAATAACCTAACAAATCATAACAAATAACACATAAAACTAAAAATAAATAACACTAACATATAGCAAAAGCAGGAATGATCTGATAAATACATTATTTCTACTTTATATAGGCTGTGTATGTACAGTGTAGTTTCACTTAGCAGAATGAGGAAGATTTAGCCAAAACCGATGCACAGAAAAAAAATCGGCACGTACACGCATGCGCACACACCTGCCCGCGCAAAGCTTCATGGTCATGGTAGTCTTTCTCGGGGTAAATGCAAGTTTAAAAAGTGAAAATCCTCTTCAGATTTCTTTCGGTTAGCAAAAACAGGTACTAATGTAGGCCTTTTGTAAAAGCAAAGTGGCGTAAAGCAAAGTTTCGTAAAGCGGGGATACCTGTACTGCTAATCTAAAAGATTCCAGATTAGTGTTGGTTAAGGATATCAAGGTCTAATGAGAGGAAAGCAAATAAATAAATTGTTAGCCTGTTGGTGATCAAAGAGATTGTAACAACTTGGTTGAATTAAACTGAAGCAAATTTTAACCTCGACCTCTACAGATACATTAGAAGTCAATGAACACGATAACTTGTAGTAATAGATATCAAAATACTTTAGGCTATGCAACAATACAATGGGATTCACACCAAATTTGACAATATAAAATTACATTTAGTTACTCGCATGAATGTATTTTGCAAAACAATTTTGTTTTACAAAACGTCATTTAAAAAAGAATGCTCATACTGGCTGTTCGACTGCCAAGCAGAAACGAGAATACGTAGATGTTACAAAGGAATAATGAGAGAAGAAATTGCAAGTATGAAACAAGTTGTACCATTGGCTTGGGTAAACCAGTACCCAACGGTGCAAAAAAAAAAAAAAAAAATCAAATTCAAGTACTTAAAAACAAATCAATCCTTGATACTTTCTTGTTTAAAATAAATTCAATTTTACAACATGACAAAAAAATACTCTAGAACAGAACTGAATACTGCTTTCCACTGCACAACTTTACTGAATGCACAATGACATTTTGCAAGCCTTCCATCTGTTCAAATTATACTAACTGTAGTCGCCCACACATTTCCTTCAAACATTTTATCATTCTTAACTATTCATGTTGCCAATTTAAATTTTATTAAGCTATCTGAAAACAGCTATTAATGCAACATCGCAATATATATGTATGTGCACGTCACCTTCTTGCTAAAGCAAGTTTCAACAATGAAAATATACATCGGAATATTGGGCTCAAACAAAGAAAATGTATTTTAGCACCCTTCATCTATAGCAAACTGAAAGCACCACACATTGACAGATTATCTAACCATTATTCCCTTTATGTAAACTTGGTACATGCAAGTTAACTGTCCAAACTTCAAAAGTAGTCCAGTGGTTTGTGAGCTTTCAGGGCAATAGACAAAAAGGGAAGAGTGTGTCATGAAGAAGCGTGTTACAAAAGGCTCTGTATAAATGCAATGTTCTATAAATGGTGCAAACCAACTCTGAATAGGTTTTTGCATCCATCACTTCAATATTGCAGAGAAAGAACAGTCAAGATCCTGATCCCATCAGAATTTCACAGATTTTGAATCGAAATTTCAACGTAAAATCATATTCAAGAAGTCTTGAAACATTCAAAAACAATAAAATAACAAAATCACCTGGAATTAACAATCAATAACATGATACTTTCACACAATATTCTAAAAGCATTAAACAACTCTGCTGGTTCTACAATGTGAATATTAGATTCTATTTTTAAACCTCTTTAGTCCTAGAGTACCTACAAGATACACAACTATCCTCCCAACGAAAAGCAGATCATATTTGGGTAGACATGGAATCGATTCATGCTATTAATTAAAGCACTTCCTTGAAACTTAAAACAATTACACTCTGTCCTACACATCCGTAATGATGAACTATAGCTAATAAAAGAATCAATGCCCAAATTGTCAGGATCACATTTCTGGTGTTAGGATTCCAGAAATCTCTATCTGGAAGGCTTTGATAACATGAAATTGGGAAAAGTAAATGAAGTCTTGGATTGGTCTCAAACCAATGAAGAGAAACAGTAAATAAAGTAGTGATAAGGTGAACAAGAACAACATGAATTTATAAACTTATACATTTACCAACAGAACAAAGCACTTACACATTGCAAAGGAAATCAATGTGACAAAATGATTGGTACAAACCAAAGGAGACATGAGCAGATGCAACAAAAATACTAAAGCATGGACCAAGTTTTTGGTGTCTAGGAGAAGGAAAGAAAGTACAAGAGTTTAACCGAAGCCATAGCTAACAATAGGGAGATGAAAATAGATGGGATTGCAGAGAACTCTGAATGTACCAGGTGCAGTTTACTTCAATATTAATACACAATTGATCTAGTTTTTTTCTTTGATCACAGAACTTCCCATTAAGGTGCTTGGCAGCATGGACTGGGCAGTATAACTGAAAAAAAAAGTGAATGCTAGACAACTCTTTTGATTAAAAAAACCAGCTTTATCTTGCATTTGTATTCCTGACATACATGTACCTGACAGAACTTTAAAATAAGTAATTTACCCTTCATGCATGTGGGTGTGTTGGGAAGCTGGTGTGAATCCCATATTGCTGTGAAATAGTTGGTGGTTCCTTTCGCTACAGGGCTCAGTATGAAGACAATCCCATAAGGCTAACTTGCTCTGTGCTGAGATGTAGGGCTCAAGAGCTGCACCCAGGCTGACGCAACGAACATTGGCAGTATCTGCTTCATGTACTGACACGAGTGCCTGGAGCCTTCAGTTTGTCTCATTACCGTCTGCTGGATGTAATAGAAACTGTTTTATGCCACTTACTTTAAAATCTGGTTGCATAGCTTTCCCCAAAAGTGCAGATTCCTCTAGAGTAAAAAGCTCAATATTGGTCATGCTCAACAGTGGTTGCTAGCCCTCGAGCTCATTACTGGTTTCATACATCTTACAGTACTGGAATGTTAAGGTGCAGAATGATTCAAGTCACTTCCTTTTTTTTTCTAGACAGCTTCATGTTTATCCAGTTTTGCTTTAAAGTCATCCAAGCCATATAATATTTCATAACCTCCCCAACTTATACTACTCAACTGGAAAATTCCAAATGTCATACCTTTTTTAAGAAGGGAGGGAGGCAGACGAAAGGAAAGTATAGGCTGTTAGCCTGGCTTCAGTGGTTGGGAAGACATTGATGTCCATTACCAAGAAGGAGGTTTTGGAGTACTTGGAAGCACATGATAAAGTAGGCCAAAGTCGACATGGTTTCCTTAAGCAGAAATCATGCCAGGCAAATTTGTTGGAATGCTTTGAGGAAATAACAGGCAAGATAGACGAAGGAGAGTCAATGGATGCTGTTTCCTAGGATTTTCAGAAGGCATTCATCAACGTGGTGCACATGAAACTTAGACCATAAGGCATAGGAGTAGAATTAGGTCATCTGGCCCATCAAGTCTGCTCTGCCATTCAATCATGGCTGATCCTTCTTTTTTTCCCCGTCTCCTCCTCAACCCTAGTTTCCGGCCTTCTCCCCATAACCTTTGATGCCATGTCCAATCAAAAACCAATCAATCTCTGCCTTAAAGACACCTAATGACCTGGCCTCCACAGCTGCATGTGGCAACAAATTCCACAAATTCACCACCCTTTGGCTAAAGAAATTTCTCCGCATCTCTGTTTTGAAAGGGTGCCCCTCTATCCTGAGGCTGTGCCCTCTTGTCGTAGACTCTCCCACCATGGGAAACATGCTTTCCACATCTACTTTGTCTAGGCCTTTCAACATCCGAAAGGTTTCAATGAGATTCCCCCTCATCCTTCTGAATTCTAGCGAGTACAGACCCAGAGCCATCAAACGTTCCTTGTATGATAACACTTTCATTCCTGGAATCATCCTTGTGAACCTCCTCTGGACCCTCTCCAATGCCAGCACATCTTTTCTAACGAGGGGCCCAAAACTGTTCACAATACTCAAGGTGAGTTCTCACCAGTGCCTTATAAAGCCTCAGCATCAGATCCTTGCTCTTGTATTCTAGACCTCTTGAAATGAATGACAACATGGCATTTGCCCTCTTCACCACCAACTCAACCTGCAAGTTAACCTTTAGGGTGTTCTACACGAGAACTCCCAAGTCCCTCTGCAACTCAGATTCCTAGATTTTCTCCCCGTTTAGAAAATAGTCCGCACATTTATTTCTATTACCAAAGGGCATGACCGTGTATTTTCCAACACTGTATTTAATTTGCCACTTTCTTGCCCATTCTCTTAATCTGTCTATTCCATCATCTAAATCATTTATATACAGCATAAAAAGAAGTGGTCCCAACACCAATGGAACACCACTAGTCACTGGCAGCCAACCAGAAAAGGATCCTTTTATTCCTACTTGCTGCTTTCTACCAATCAGCCAATGCTCTAACCATGTTAGTAACTTTCCTGTAATACCATGGGCTCTTAAGCAGCCTTATGAAACTTCTTAAACCAGAGCCCATGGTATTACAGGAAACGTACTGGCATGGATAGAAGATTGGCTGACTGGCAGGAAACAAAGAGTGGGAATAAAGGCGGGGGGGCGGAGAAGAGGCCTTTCTGGTTGGCTGCCAGTGACAAGTGGTGTTCCATAGGGGTTGGTATTGGGACCGCTTCTTTTCACATTATATCAACGATTTGGATGATGGCGTTGCAGACAATATAAACATAGGTGGAGGGACGAGCAGTGCTGAGGAAGCAAGGAGACAGCAGAAGGACTTAGATTACAGAATGGGAAAAGTGGCAGATGGAATATAGTGCAGGGAAGTGTTTGGTCATGCACTTTGGGAGAAGGATAAAGGCGTAGACTATTTTCTAAACATGGAGAAAATTCAAAAATCCAAGGTGCAAAGGGATTTGAGTCCTTTACAGGATTCCCTCAAAGTCAACTTGTAGGTTGAGTTAGTATTGAGGAAGGCAAATACAATGTTGGCATTCATTTTGAGAGCACTAGAATATACGAACAAGAATACGATGGTGTGGCTTTACAAGACGTGGGTCAGATTACACGAGTATTGTGAGCAGCTTTCAGCCACTTATTTCAGAAAAGATGTGCTGTCATTGGAGAGAGTCCAGAGGAGGTCCAGGAAAATGATTCCACGAATGAAGGGGTTAATGTATGTGGAGCGGTTGATGGCTCTGGGTCTGTACTTGCTGGACATTCGAAGAATGAAGGTGGGGTCTCAATGCAACCTTCTGAATATTGGAAAACTGAGAGAGTGGAAGTGAAGAGAATGTTTCCTATAGTTGAGAGTCTGGGGCCAGACAGCACAGCCTCAGAGTAGATGGATGTCCACTTAGAACAGAGATGAGAAGAATTTTTTTTTTTTTTTTTTTATAAAGTCAGAGGGTGGTGAATCTGTGGAATTCATTGCCACAGGTGGCTGTGGAAGCCAAGTTCTGAGTATATTTAAAGCAGAGGTTGATAGGTTCTTGGTTAGTCAGTTAATCAGAAGGTTATGGGGTAAAAGGCAGGAGAATGCAGTCAAAGGAGATAATACATCAGCCTTGACAGAATTGCGGAGCAGACTTGATGGGCCAAGTGGAATAATCTGCTCCTATGTTTATGGTCTTATTGAAAAATTCTCCAGTCGTCACCAAATATCGATGCACCTCATTTTAAGAAGGGAAGATCAGAGGAAGCAGCTGAAGATGATTTGAGTCGAGGTTACTTCATCGAGGAGCTCCCAGAACAATACCCTGGATCCGAGATGACCAACATCCACAACACTTTAAGTATATTCTGTCTCGTTATCAAGATGAGTCACTCTCATTTCACCTGTGGAGCTCAGTTCTTTTATCCATGTTTGAATAAGGGCTGTAATCAGGTCTGGTGTTGATGACTCCTGCCATCCTTTCTGCTAATGATTGGGAGCAGATTAACAGACTTGGACTTCTGTCCACACAAGTCCAACTCGGCATTATAACTGTATGAAAGCAACTTAGCTGGATAATTCTGGAGCATGTCTTCATGTTGTTGTTTGGCCTCATTGGCTGCTGCATCCCGTGATCTCACCATTTACTTATATCACATACTAATCAAAATGTCTGAAGAATGAATACTGTGATGCTGGAGGAAACAAAGGTGAATCATCTATTCAGTGCTTCTGGTCCAAGGTGATTGTAAATACCTCAGCATTTATATGCTCAAAAAAAGGAGGTTGCAATCCTCCCATTGCACTCCTTTTTGCTCAAGAGAATAATTTGTCAGACTTCAATAGTCGCCCCCACACCCCGGAGGTAAACAGACAGAACAAAGCTGCTGTTTAATCAGTGTTCAGAAATATAGCTTGATTTGCATAACTTCCAAGTAGGCCGAGTGAGTTAAACTTCAGTTAAATGGGCCCAGATGGAACTGTCACCACCATCATGATCTTTTATCAACAGGTGTGTTGAAGACTGTATAGCATAAAGGACAATCCAAGTGTTTTCGAAGCCATGAATGAACAGGGAAATCTACTCTCTACTGAAGTCTAAACTGCTGCATAAAAATCAGATGACCTGACCTTTACAAGAGGTCAAGATACAACCTCCGTGAAGCTATCAGAGTTACCAAGAAACAATATCAATTCAAAATAGAGTCCCAAACCATCAGTTGTGGCAGGGCTTACATGCTATAACAGGCTACAAAATAAAGTCAAGCAGCTTCACCAACAGCATAATTGCTTCTCGGTGAGCTAAACACATTCTATGCATAATTTGAGCAGAAGGGGATTGATATATTACCTCCTACCATGACAGCTTCCAATGCACCTGAAGCCACAGTCACAATTGTGGACACAAGATTGGTCTGCTGGAACTCCATGGCATCCCTAGCTGTGTCTTTAGATCTTGTCCAGATCAGCTGGGGGGAGTATTTGCGAATATTTTCACCTCTTCCTGTATCAATTTAATGTTCCACATGCTTTATGAAGACCACTATAATTCGGTACTTAAGAAAAGCAAGGTAACATGCTTTAACAACTACCACTCAATGGCTCTGACATCCACCATCATAAAGTGCTTCAGGATGTTGGTCTTGCAGGCATCATCTCCTGCTCCTCTGACAACCTCAACCCACTGCAGTCTGCCTACTGCCGAAACAGGTCTACCGCAGATGTCATCTCCCTGGCCCTACACTCATTTCTGGGGTACCTGGACTGTAAAGACACCTACATTAGACTATTATTTATTGACTATAGCTCTGATTTCATTACTATAATTCCAAGCAAACATCACCAAACTCCAAGACCTGGGAGTCAACAATTCCCCCTGCAACTGGATGCTTGACTTCCTGACTAACAGACTACAATCAGTAAGGATAGGCTACACCACCACCACAATTATTCTCAGCACTGGTGCTCCAGAAGGTTGCCTCCTCAGTCCCCTGCTCTACTCTCTGTACGTTCACGACAGTGTGGACAGATTCTTCGCTAACTCAAGCTAGAAGTTTGCAGATGATACCACTTTACGGATCCATATCTCAAATAATTGCAAGTCAGAGTATGGAGGGAGATAGAGAGCTTAGTAATATGGCGTCACGGCAACCTTTTGTTCAATGCCAGTAACACAAAGAGCTAGTCATTGTCTTTGAAGGTGGCGGGGTGGGAAGGGAGGTAAATGCACATACTCCTGTTTACATTAATAGTGCTGAGATTGAAAGGGTTGAGAGTTTCAAGTTCCAAAGACTGAACATCAACCTGTCTTGGTCCAACCACATGGCCAAGAAAGCCCATCAACACCTCTTCCTCAAGAGCTAAAGAAATTTGGCATGACCCTGTCGACCCTTACCCATTAAAAAAAAAATTAATGCACCACAGAAAGCATCCCATCCGGATGCATAATGGCTTGGTATGGCAACTGCTCTCCCTGTGAGTGCAAGAAACTGCAGGAAGTTAAGGACATCACGGAAAGCAGGCTTGCCTCCATGGACTCTGTCTATACTTCCCACTGCCTCAGTAAGGCAGCCAGCAGTTGAGTCAAAGATCCCATCCACCTCGGTCACTTTCTTCTCTCCTCTCTCATTAGCCAGAAGATACAAAAGCCTGAAAGCACAAAGCACCAGGCACAAGGACAGCCTTTATCCCAATGTCATAATAATATTGAATGGTTCCCTAGTATGATAAAAGTGGACTCTTGACCTTACAATCTACCTCATTATAATCTTCCCCCTTAGTATCTACCTGCACTTTCTCTGTAGCTGTTACATTTTATTCTGTGTTCTGTTATTATTTTATTTTGTACTGCCTCAATGTGTAATGAATTGATCCGTATGAACAGCATGTCAGCTTTTTACTGTATCTCGCAATATGTGACAATAATAAATCAATGCCCAATTCCAAATGCTGCCTAAAACTATGAAAGGAACATTTTCACATATTTCTACCTTGACTGATATTAGGTCATTTCAGATAAAGGCCTTATAGAATATCACAGCAAGTAGTAAAATTAATACATCCCACAATTTTAGACGTGGGTCTTGAATTTCTGTTATTAATCTTTTTTTCCCCAAATATGAGAAATCTCTAAAATTAAAACACATCAATACAAACTGAAAAGATTAGTTATATCTTGGAAAAAATCAGGTACAAATTCATTTCTCTGTGTTTCTAGTTTTATTTGTAATCAGACTTCTTACAATTTTTGCCTAACTGACATTTTAATCAAGATTATACTTACATTCTGTGTACTGCTGTAGTTGAGCAAACTCTGCTGGACTTAGGATAACCCACATCCCATCACACATTTTTTAAAGATCCGCTTAGCCCAAGTTCTTACTCATGAAGAGAGCACGACAAATCCTGATGTGCTTCTAGAAAAGTATGGTTGCAGAAGGCATCCTCTTTTCAAGCAGACAGAGGCACTTCTGATGCTTTTAGTTCAGCTGATGTCTGTTTGCATTTGATTGTAAACCCAGTCAAATACACATCGCTTTCCAAGGAAACCTCTTGTTAAACCATTCTTAGTTTCTCTTATGAACTGTTCCATTAATAGAATCTGTCGAGTGAAATCCATTCATATTCTTGATGGGCGAGTCACAGAACTTTACTCAAATCTACAAAACACAAAAAGTATAATCAAAGGCAAGCAAATCCACACAATTGGACTAATCTCAGAATTTTATTGGTTATAATGACAAGACATTATAGCAACGTGTATTCAGTTGGCTTTTTTTCTAGCAATCACAACTCAAAATATATTTGTAAAATGAGAGAGGAATATATCAGTTTATGAGGGAAATAAGTGCTTCAGAACTGAACGGAATACAAAACTGTTAGTGATTTTACTTTACTAGATTAAATAAATACAAATTTTGATTCTCGTCACAAACCCCGCCAATGTCCAAATCACAAAGTAAAAAGAAAATGGAAGTGAGGGAAAAAATGTGAAGGCTAATGTGGCATTTAAAAAAATCTGAAAGTATAGCATTGAAACAGACCTTTTCCCTTACAAAAACTTTGGTCAAGCTCCTTACAAGCTCCTCCAAATGCATTTTAAGCTCACCTGATCTTTTCACCTTCAATCTCTTACCCAAATGACATTTAGGCCATTCAGTCAACCACTTAATTTTGTAAAATGTGCATATTCTGTTTTGAGACCATGAAATGACATCGAATGCCATACCAAAAAACTAACACAGACGGAAGTATGAAATTCCGGTGGGGCCGGGGAGAAGAAACAGATAAAATGTAAGATACTACTTGGGTGATACTTGGGCACGGTCATCATCAGTTCTGGGCTCAAATGGAGTTGGTCAGCAAAGCAGTGAAAAACTTCTCTCCTTCAATTGACTACATCATAACAATTACACCAAACCAGGCTGGAAGGCATCAAGTAAAGAGTGATTTATGACAATGATAAACACATTATCCCATCTCCCGGACCAGATGGAATGCACCCTCGTGTTCTGAAGGAAGTAGCTGTGGAGATTGCGGAGGCATTAGCCATGGTCTTTCAAAAGTCGATAGATTCTGGCATGGTTCCGGAGGATTGGAAGATTGCAAATGTCACTCCGCTATTTAAGAAGGGGGCAAGGAAGCAAAAAGGAAATTATAGACCTGTTAGCTTGACGTCGGTGGTTGGGAAGTTGTTGGAGTCAATTGTCAAGGATGAGGTTACAGAGTACCTGGAGGCATATGACAAGATGGGCAGAACTCAGCATGGATTCCTTAAAGGAAAATCCTGCCTGACAAACCTATTACAATTTTTTGAGGAAATTACCAGTAGGCTAGACAAGGGAGATGCAGTGGATGTTGTATATTTGGATTTTCAGAAGGCCTTTGACAAGGTGCCACACATGAGGCTACTTAACAAGATAAGAGCCCATGGAATTACGGGAAAGTTACATACGTGGATAGGGCGTTGGCTGATTGGCAGGAAACAGAGAGTAGGAATAAAGGGATCCTACTCTGGTTGGCTGCCGGTTACCAGTGTTCCACAGGGGTCTGTGTTGGGGCCGCTTCTTTTTTACATTGTTCATCAACAATTTGGATTATGGAATAGATGGCTTTGTGGCTAAGTTTGCTGACGATACGAAGATAGGTGGAGGGGCCGGTAGTGCTGAGGAAACGGAGAGTCTGCAGAGAGACTTGGATAGATTGGAAGAATGGGCAAAGAAGTGGCAAATGAAATACAATGTTGGAAAGTGTATGGTTATGCACTTTGGCAGAAGAAATGTTGGAAAGTGTATGGTTATGCACTTTGGCAGACTATTATTTAAATGGGGAGAGAATTCAAAGTTCTGAGATGCAATGGGACTTGGGAGTCCTTGTACAGGATACCCTTAAGGTTAACCTCCAGGTTGAGTCGGTAGTGAAGGTGGCGAATGCAATGTTGGCATTCATTTCTAGAGGAATAGAGTATAGGAGCAGGGATGTGATGTTGAGGCTCTATAAGGCGCTGGTGAGACCTCACTTGGAGTACTGTGGGCAGTTTTGGTCTCCTTATTTGAGAAAGGATGTGCTGACGTTGGAGAGGGTACAGAGAAGATTCACCAGAATGATTCCAGAAATGAGAAGGTTAACATATGAGGAACGTTTATCCGCTCTTGGACTGTATTCCTTGGAGTTTAGAAGAATGAGGGGAGATCTCACAGAAACATTTCGAATGTTGAAAGGCATGGACAGAGTGGATGTGGCAAAATTGTTTTCCATGATGGGGGAGTCTAGTACGAGAGGGCATGACTTAAGGATTGAAGGGCGCCCATTCAGAACAGAAATGCGAAGAAATGTTTTTAGTCAGAGAGTGGTGAATCTATGGAATTTGTTGCCACGGGCAGCAGTGGAGGCCAAGTCATTGAGTGTATTTGAGGCAGAGACTGATAGGTATCCGAGTAGCCAGGGCATCAAAGGTTATGGTGATAAGGCGGGGGAGAATGGATCAGCCCATGATAAAATGGCGGAGCAGACTCAACGGGCCAAATGGCTGACTTCCGCTCTTTTGTCTTATGGTCTTATTATTCGCTCAAAAACTAAGAGGCTCACTGAGCCATTCCAGAGGAGAGCTTAGAGTCAACCATACCACATAAGGTTTGGATTCTGTTATACATCATTCTTACCCTGACAAGTTTAGCTTCCCATAATAATTTAGTGGAACAAATAATTTCATAAATGGCAAGTGGAGGCATCATGATAATAATAAATGATACAGTGATATAAATGATACAAATTTTTAAGATACCTATCGTTTATTCAATGAAGTTAATTTAAATTACCCAGAAGTCTTGGCAGGATTGGAATCATCTAGATGCCAAGGTTATCTAGACTCCAAAGCCTAATGTGTTCCCTAAATGAGGTGTGGTGTCAAAGGACAAACGACAGATCGAGGATTTGGGAATATGGAGAATTGGTGCAAAGAAGGAGACAAGACCAACACAGTGTATCCAGCGTCATACTGAACGGCAGCAAAGGCTTGAGGGGCTCAGTGGCCTAATCCTGCTCTTATTCTCTGGTGACAGGGTGACAGAAGAACAAACAGAGTGTTCCAAGGGGAAAGCAGATTGCAAATGTTGACAAGGTACTAGGGAAAATGATTTGCCAAAGAAGTAAAAACTGTAGGATGAACGGGAAGGAACATTGTTGTACATTGTTGGCAGCAATGAGTTGGAGGTTAAGCAAAGGAAATGGAGGTGAACAGTGACTGCCACTAATAACAGCTTAAGGAAACCCCAACAAAAGGGGTGTGGACATTTTCAATATGACTACTCCAGTTCTTCCAAAAAAAAGTTATTTGCATGTTATTGGAACACTGGCATCCATATGTACGTGTTCATGCTCCTTTTCAGGGTACATGTAACAGGCATTAAAGTAAATAACATTAAGAAATATAGTCAAGTTTACTCTGGGAATGGAAAAAGCTATTGTAAAAATTGGAATCAAAGAACAAGTGAACGAGACATACAAGGCAAATTTTAAAGGGCAGGGTTAAATCTAGCCTTTGTTGAGTGAGAAAGCTAAAATTATATGCGCTGGTATTTTCAACATCAAGACAAGTTTAACAAACTGCACGTTATAATGCACGGCATGTGGCAGATCGAAACTAAAACCACAACCTATTCTAGACAGAACTTTGTGCTCCAATTACCACTTCCCATCCATGTAGGTACAGCAACAGCCCACCCCAACTGTGCACTGAATTGTAAATTGACTCGTGCTCCTTCCCATCTTCTGTGTGCTCCTCCTTTTATCAATATTGATAGGGAATTTGTTTTGCCCCTTATGACACATGCAATACAATTTTTTTTTAAATTTATTTGATTTCGAGAATTACTTTTCGAGCATTACTTTTAATGGCAAAGTTTATTGGCAATCCTCAATTGCCCTGAGAAGGCTCTGGAAAAATACACATTTTAAAACACTGCTGCAGTCCTTCCAGTTAAGGCACTCCCAGCAATATTGGATAAAGAATGTCATGATTTAGACAACAACAGAATGAATGGCTTTAAAAATGTAAAATTAAATGAATCTTGGATCAATTTCCCCACTGTTAAACAATGCTTCACCTGAAAATTTCATTTGGTCGGGGTCAAGACAGAATAGTTAGTCATGCTATTATTTGCATTTTAAATGACAACAAAAGTATTCTCAATATTTTCTTCAAACCGCTTTTGCTGTTTCCAAAATTGCAGAGGAAGCTACAGCATTTGTAGGTGGTCCAGAGAGAGTGGAGATAACACTTGTCACAATATTGCTGAACTTTTTTTTTAAGCAGTGGAACTATCAGCAGTCTCTAAAGTCAGGTAATTTTGTGCATTTATGTAAATAAGCAATTATTAGCAGAATTTTGAATTGAAAAATATCACTGACACAATTTGGCAATTAAATAGATGATTGATGATGTATGGAGGGGGTATGGAGTCCCAAGTGTGGAAGGGATGAAAGCAATTCCTTTTCTGCCTCTTTACCCAGACTTGGGCCAAAAGTAAACATATCAGTAAAACACCACTGAAGTCTCATACCGAAAAATATATCAGAAGACAAGGGTCAGAGCAGATATAGAAAAGTACGATGATGTATTTTATATGCTAGATACTTTCCCCTCAGTCTAAGGAAATAAAATCAATTGAAACAATATCTGTCCCTAATTTCAATACATTTTAGTGTCCTGGTACACGTGTACAAGGCTATGAAGTTTTATTTAATTGAAAATATTTTCAAGGTCTTATCTGACATTCATTACACAAAGGGGACCACAGAAATGAGAATTTATTTAAAAGCACACTTAGGTTTCCTATATTGTTCATTAGTTGCTGACCCTCAAAAAAACATTCTTCTGCAGCTCAAGACCAGCCCAAGGATTATATAGCACAGTTTCATTTTTGAACTATTTCTGGGTTTCTATTGTCAACGGAAGTACCATCAGGTAGGAGCAGGAAAATTGGTGATACTCTGATATCCCATTGCTCCATGGTGTCACAACGAATGTGATTTGTATATTAATGATATAACTAATTTGCACAGGTGCATTGGCCAAAGCTCCAAAGATAACCAACCGGTTTTGCACAGGAAACCTCACTATAGCTGGATGTTATGAAATGGAGAACTGTATAGACTGGTAAGGTCACATAAATCGTAACTAAGTGCAACTTGTTTGCCTAAGAAACATACAGAAGTATCAAAGCAGCAATTTAAAAGATATTCAATCTGAGCATCTTCTCCCCACAAAAGGTCAGAATTCAACTGTAGCTTTCATTCAAGCAGTAGCAAAGTCAAAGCTATGAAAAGCTTAAGATTGATCGCTTTATATATTTTTTTCCACTTCAAGGTGGCTTTTGAACATTGTTATTCAACAAAATCTCATTTTCAGTTACTAAACTAACTTTTACACAAAAGAATTAACTTCTAGTTTTTAAATAAGATGCAATTAAATCAATAATGTTCACAATATATAGCAGAACAAGCCATCTATTGCCACCCCACCAGCTTTTATACTACTCTGGGTATTTTCATCTCACATTATCCAGTAACATCACTGCCACAAATAAATGCATTTTTCTATAGTCAATGCACCGTCCGTCCAGCTTTTAAGACACAGAGTGTAGTACTGACTTTAAAATATTGGCAGCCCACAATATATCAAAAACATTAGAAGAGACTCATCAGGGTTAATTTTAATTAGTAAGTTTTTCATTTAAATTTGACAATGAGTATGTCAGGTTCATTGAGCTTCACATTTTTGGAATGTTTTCTTTGCCAATGGCACATGATAAACCACTCTGAACATTATTATGTTGCCTCTCAGGGAAGGATGGACTGTAAGAGACCTACCGACAAAGTTTCAGAGTGAAGTTGCTGGGTAGGGATAGACACACAAAGCACTAAATTACATATGGAGTTGGGAACTGTCGGCAGACAAAATTCAGAACCTTAAGATTGGCCTGCAGGGCTTGCATGCTCTGAACTACAACTTTATTTATTTATTTATTTAACTTGACAACACAAGTCCCACCAATTCTGATATTGTAAAATTCAGAAGAAATTTTGATAAAACTTCCAGTAAACTGATTGCCTTGCTGATGTTCAGGGAGTAAACTTGTTAGTTTATAATAATTTTTTTAACTTGGGTTATTTGTTGTATTTTTTTTTCCCCCCACGGTAACACGTTGAAGCTGCACCCTCTCTAACATGCTGGTGGAGGGAGTTTTATTTGGGTTTTCAGCGCTGGAAATAGTTACATTCGGACACGTCTCATTAGCATGGCAGCAGTATGGTCGCACTGATTATTCCAGGGACCAGCTGATTGCGATTATGCCGGCCAGTTTAGCGAACAGAGTGGCGGACACCCCGGCTGAAATCTGGAGGAAAACACAGAGGATGTAGAGGGGGATCAAAAAGGCGAGGGAAGAGGACCGGGTCGAGAGAACAGAGGCTTATGGAGAAGAGAAGTTATAAGACGTGTCCCCCCTCTCTCATTATGGGCAATGTGAGATCGCTGGGTAATAAAATGGACGAGTTGACGGAGCTTGTCAGGAGTCAGAGAACATTTCGGGAGAGCAGTGTTATGTGTTTTACCGAAACTTGGCTGCACGAGGACATACCCGATCAAAACGTTTCCATAGAGGGCTTCCAGACCATTCGGGCTGACCGGAATCGCACTGAGAGTGGTAAGCGTAAAGGAGGGGGGCTTGCTGTTCTGGTAAACAACAGATGGTACAATCCTGGTCATATTACGATCAAGGAACGCGTTTGTAGCCCGGATATTGAACTTTTTGCTGTTGGATTTCAGCCATATTATTTGCCAAGGGAAATCTCACATGCAATTGTGGTTGTTGTGTACATCCCTCCCTCTGCCAACCCGACGTCGGCGTGTAACATCATTTACACCGTCACAGCCAGATTACAAACCCAGCACCCGAGTGCCCTTATTACCATCTCAGGTTACCATGGCTAGAACACTGCCCAACTTCACGCAGTATGTGAGCTGTACAACCAGAGGGGAGAGGACTCTGGATTTGATGTACGCTAACATTAAGGATGCATACAGCTCCTCTCCCCTCCCCCCACTGGGAAGGTCAGATCACAACCTGGTGCATCTAAAACCCTGCTACGTGCCTCTGGTGAAGAGTAAACCTGCAACCTCGAGGACAGTGAGGAAATGGTCAGAGGAGGCTTATGAGGCGCTCCAGGGTTGTTTTGAGGTGACAGACTGGCAGGCACTCTGTGAGCCACGTGGAGAGGATATTGATGATTACATCAACTTCTGTGTGGACTGCAATGTTCGGACAAGAACTGTCCTTTGTTATTCAAACAACAAGCCATGGGTAACAAAGGACATTAAGGATATCCTGAATGCCAAAAAGAGGGTGTTTAGAGATGGAAATAGGGAGGAGCTGAGGGCAATACAGAGGGACCTGAAAGCCAGGATCAGGGAGGCTAAAGACAGGTATAGGAGGAAGCTTGAGTGGAAACTCCAGCAGAACAACATGGGAGAGGTCTGGAGTGGGATGCGGACCATCACTGGGTTCCGGCAAACTAGCAACAGAGGAGCTGAAGGCAGCGTGGACAGGGCCAACGAACTTAACCTGTTCTTTAACAGATTTGACACTGTGGCCTCTGCCCATCCCCCACATAAGTCATCTGTTGTCAGCCCCCAACCAACGCATATTCCACTCTCCCCTCCTACCACTCCTTACAGTCCCCCACCCCACTCTCATGACTATACCCCTTCCCCACATGAAACCACCACGGTGGGCTTCACAGCTGAACAGGTGAGAAGACAGCTGAAACATCTCAACCCAAGCAAGGCTGCGGGCCCGGATGGTGTCAGTACCAGGGTGCTCAAAGCCTGTTCCCCTCAGCTATGTGGAGTACTTCGCCATGTCTTCAACCTGAGCCTGAGGCTCCAGAGGATTCCTGTGCTGTGGAAGACGTCCTGCCTCGTCCCTGTGCTGAAGACGCCGCGCCCCAGCAGCCTCAATGACTACAGACCAGTGGCATTGACCACCCAAATCATGAAGACCCTGGAGAGACTTGTTCTGGAGCTGCTCCGGCCTATGGTTAGGCCACATTTAGATCCCCTCCAGTTCGCCTACCAGCCCCGACTAGGAGTTGAGGATGCCACCGTCTACCTGCTGAACTGTGTCTACGCCCATCTGGACAAGCTAGCAAGCACTGTGAGGGTCATGTTTTTTGACTTCTCCAGTGCGTTCAACACCATCCGACCTGCTCTGCTGGGGGAGAAGCTGGTATCATGAATTCTTGATTACCTGACTGGCAGACCACAGTACGTGTGCTTGCAACACTGTGTGTCCGACAGAGTGATCAGCAGCACTGGGGCTCCACAGGGGACTGTCTTGTCTCCCTTTCTCTTCACCATTTACACCTCGGACTTCAACTACTGCACAGAGTCTTGTCATCTTCAGAAGTTTTCTGATGACTCTGCCATAGTTGGATGCATCAGCAAGGGAGATGAGGCTGAGTACAGGGCTACGGTAGGAAACTTCGTCACATGGTGTGAGCAGAATTATCTGCAGCTTAATGTGGAAAAGACTGAGTAGCTGGTGGTAGACCTGAGGAGAGCTAAGGTACCAGTGACCCCTGTTTCCATCCAGGGTGTCAGTGTGGACATGGTGGAGGATTACAAATACCTGGGATACGAATTGACAATAAACCGGACTGATCAAAGAACACTGAGGCTGTCTACAAGAAGGGTCAGAGCCATCTCTATTTCCTGAGGAGACTGAGGCCCTTTAACATCTGCCAGATGATGCTGAGGATGTTCTACGAGTCTGTGGTGGCCAGTGCTATCATGTTTGCTGTTGTGTGCTGGGGCAGCAGGCTGAGGGTAGCAGACACAAACAGATCAACAAACTCATTCGTAAGGCCAGTGATGTTGTAGGGATGGAACTGGACTCTCTCACAGTGGTGTCTGAAAAGAGGATGTTGTCCAAGTTGCATGCCATCTTGGACAATGTCTCCCATCCACTACATAATGTACTGGGTGGGCACAGGTGTACATTCAGCCAGAGACTTATTCCTCCAAGATGCAGCACAGAGCGTCATAGGAAGTCATTCCTGCCTGTGGCCATCAAACTTTACAACCCCTCCCTTGGAGGGTCGGATACCCTGAGCCAATAGGCTGGTCCTGGACTTATTTCCTGGCATAATTTACATATTACTATTTAATTATTTATGGTTTTATTACTATTTAATTATTTATTGTGCAACTGTAACGAAAACCAATTTCGCCCGGGATCAATAAAGTATGACTATGACTATATGCTGGACAGTTGTAAAACTTTGAAATGTTATTAATAAAGGATGTCAGACTTGAGTTTTGGGAGCAATGCAGGCAAGGCCAGCGTTAAAGCTCACCCTTTTACCTCCTTTAACAGAAAAGGTGCTGCCACAATTTTTTTTTTTTTTTTGAGTAGGTAATTACAGGAATTTGATAACAAAGAGCAACGCAGATTTCAGTGTGGATTGTGAAACACAGGAAGAGTACGTTAAGGAAAAGAAATTTGGATACAATTACATGATAGCGTAGATGAGGAACTCTCCTGAAAGCCGTAACATTACAATTTGTTTATTTCAGACTGGATGTCAAGAGGTAATGAATGGTGTGTTGCAGGAATCAGTACCGCGACTCAACATAGATAACAACTGTTAAGTATAATGATAGCACAAATTGGATGGCAAGTTGTGAAGAAGGAGGCTACCAAAAACAAGATAGAAAAACAGATTGGAAAAAGGAAACAAAACATGAAAAACATAATATTGCTTATTTTTATAGGATGAACAGCCAAGTATATTGCTAAATGGCAAAAGATTGCAGAGCTCTGACATGCAGAATCTCCTGGTTTCAAAGTGCATGACTCACAAATGGTTTGCATGCAGCAACAGGTAATTAGAAAAGGTAACAAAATGATATTATTTATTGCAAGGAGGTGGAATATAGTTTGGGAGCTTGAGCTGCAGTTATAGTAGGGCACTAGTGAGAACCTGTCTGGATTACTGCTGGTCTCCTTATTTATGAAGGATTTTAATGTACTGGTTCAAAGAAGAATTACTAGATGAATACTGGGAATTGGTGCATTATCTTATGCTTTAAGGTTGGACAGGTTGAGCTTGAATCCACTGAAGTTTTGAAGAGCAAAAAGGGAGAAACAATTTTTTTTATTTAAAAAGAACAGGTGTAGAAATTTCTTGAAACAGATAGTGAACCCCTGGAATTCTGTGTCTTGGAAGGACAAGGGAGCTAAATCATTGGAACATTTAAAAAGTGGAAATAGATAAATGTTTGAAAAATTGAGGAATTCAGTGCTGTAGGAAAGGAGTTTAAGCCTGGGCTAGATCAGTCATGATCACTTTGAATGGCAGATTTGAAGAGCCAGGACACTCCTACTTTGTGTTCTTGTGGCTCGATTAAAACATAAAAGATGGCAAGGGATCTTGATAGGGTGAATGCAGAGAGAATGTTTAAACCAGTGGGGGAAAAAAAATCTAGAACTATGGTCACTGTTTAAAAACATGGAATTATCATTTAAGTCCGAGAATGCAGTTTTTTTTTTACTCCTTCCCTCAAAATTTCAAGCTTTGGAACTCTCTTCCATAAAGGTAGTGGAATCAAAATCTTTGAAAACTTTTAAAACAGAGGCAGATTGATATTTAATAGGCAGGTGAAAAGTTAGTGTGGACAGAGAGAAACTAAGGATGCAATCCGATCAAGTGCAATCTTACTAAATTGCTTGATGGATTGAGTGGCCTTTGTCTGCTCCAATCCACATTTTTTTGTTGTAAACAGGACTCTTAGAACTGCAAACAAGAGAAAATCTGCAGATGCTGGAAATCCAGGCAGCATACACAAAACGCTGGAGGAACTCAGCAGGCCAGGAAGCATCCATGGAGAAGTGTACAGTCAATGTTTCAGGCCAAGACTGAACTGCTGGAGGGTTTCGGCCCAAAATGCCAACGACCCTCTTTTCCATAGATGCTGCCCAGCCTTCCGAGTTCCTCCAGCATTTTGTGTGTGTTGTTCTTACAGCTGGATGGATATGCATGTCAAGAATAATGGCCTAATTTTTTTTGTTGCTCACTATTCATGCAGTATCAAAAATGATGTTCAAAACATTTCTAAACACTGTAGAGCTAGTGGGAGAGATGTTGGTGCAGGTCATCTCTCTTATTTCATTAGGACAGCATTACATCACACAGATAAAACTTCAGGGCGACAGACAGATAATTTGGCTGACTTTAGCACTGCCCGAGGGAATCAAATTGGCAAGAAGTCCAACATTTAGAAATTGTGACCCCGTCTTTCAACCTTTAATTTCAAATTTACTTTGACTTTAATTACACATTGATAGTATTAAAGAGCACTAATGATTACCTAGCTGAAGCACAAATCAACCAAATCGTTGGTTTAAAGATGTTACATAAAAACAAGGCTATGCTGTGGCTAGATATGATATGTGAAAACCACAAGTCAGGTTGACTGGAAAATACTTGCAATGTTGGTCACCCATAAAAAGGAGCTAATGGAAATATTCTGTTTATAATGACAAATAAGTTCTCTATTTGAAAATTGTTTTCAAGGGCTTTTTCCATTGAAACGTGCATCACGTAACCTCGTGTAGTGTCTCAGGCCTAAGAAAACACTAGGGCTTCATTTACAACAAACATAAATAGTAAGTGTGAAGACTAGCATAGATCAACTTCACTGGCAAAAGTTGCAGTGTTTAAATTATATTTAAGTGAAACAAAGACACAAATTCTGGCTGTCAAGAGTATGTGCTAATTTTCCATTAGCAAAAGTAGCAAACTAATATTATCTTATGCAAGATGTTGGTATTGCTGGCTGTGGTAATATTATTGCTCATTCCTAGCTATCATTTAAAACATGGTGGGAAACTATACTCCAACTACAAAAGTCACAGTCAAAGTTCATCCAGCAATAGTAGCATTTCAATACACACATTAATATTTGAACAAACCTATATTTAAAATATTCAGTAAATTTTCCAAGGTTTGTTGGAATTGCTGTAAGGTACCGTATCATAGTGGTTAATTTAATGAACTATGGATCTTTTTTTCCAAGCCTCTAGTTCACAAGATCAGAGTTTGAGTCACACCACAACAGCTGGGGAATAACTTCAGTTCAATAAGTTATTCTCTAGTTCAGTTCAATAATCCTTCTAGGATTGGGAATTGACATTTAATGTTGGCTTTGCCAATGTCACTAAAGCCCAAGACAGATTTAAACAAAATCTGCAAGAACATCAGAACAAACTTATTTTAAACGATAGCTGGAGTTGCTCACTTTTTTCTCCCAGAAGTATTTTAAGATTTATAACTGTAGCTTTGGTTCACATTAAGCAAAACACAAGTTTTCATCCACCTGTTTCTATCATAACCTGATCAATTAATGATCATATTTATCAATGTCAGTCAGATGGTCATAGGAGGTTTATGTACATCTAACTACTGCACAGGGGAAATCTCCATCCATGCAACCCTAGATATTATTTTATTAGACATCAGAGTTAAGGACAGGAAATCAAATCAGGAACACCAATTTGACAGCGAGTCACAACTGACGCGATACACTGTACCTTTCCTTTTGCGTCATTAGCACTTAAGTGTACTTCCTAACCAAATACATCAAGCTTTTGACTTTCATAATCTCCACAGTTCTTCAAATTTCTCTCCCACCTCTCAATAGTCATAGTCATACTTTATTGATCCCAGTGGAAATTGGTTTTCGTTACAGTTGCATCATAAATAATAGTAATTAAACCATAAATAGGTAAATAGTAATATGTAAATTATGCCAGGAAATAAGTCCAGGACCAGCCTATTGGCTCAGGGTGTCTGACCCTCCAAGGGAGGAGTTGTAAAGTTTGATGGCCACAGGCAGGAATGACTTCCTATGACGCTCTGTGCTGCATCTCGGTGGAATGAGTCTCTGGCTGAATGTACTCCTGTGCCCACCCAGTACATTATGTAGTGGATGGGAGACATTGTCCAAGACGGTATGCAACTTGGACAGCATCCTCTTTTCAGACACCACCATGAGAGTCCAGTTCCATCCCCACAACATCACTGGCCGTACGAATGAGTTTGTTGATTCTGTTGGTGTCTGCCACCCTCAGCCTGCTGCCCCAGCACACAACAGAAAACATGATAGCACTGGCCACCACAGACTTGTAGAGCATCCTCAGCATCGTCCTGCAGATGTTAAAGGACCTCAGTCTCCTCAGGAAATAGAGTCAGCTCTGACCCTTCTTGTAGACAGCCTCAGTGTTCTTTGACCAGTCCAGTTTATTGTCAATTCATATCCCCAGGTATTTGTAATCCTCCACCATGTCCACACTGACACCCTGGATGGAAACAGGGGTCATCGGTACCTTAGCTCTCCTCAGGTCTACCACCAGCTCCTTAGTCTTTTCCACATTAAGCTGCAGATAATTCTGCTCACACCATGTGACAAAGTTTCCTACTGTAGCCCTGTACTCAGCCTCATCTCCCTTGTTGATGCATCCAACTATGGCAGAGTCATCAGAGAACTTCTGAAGATGACAAGACTCTGTGCAGTAGTTGAAGTCCGAGGAATAAATGGTGAAGAGAAAGGGAGACAAGACAGTCCCCTGTGGAGTCCCAAGTGCTGCTGATCACTCTGTCGGACACACAGTGTTGTAAGCACACGTACTGTGGTCTGCCAGTCAGGTAATCAAGAATCTATGATACCAGGGAAGCATCCACCTGCATCGCTGTCAGCTTCTGCCCCAGCAGAGCCGGGCAGATGGTGTTGAACACACTGGAGAAGTCAAAAAAAACATGACCCAATCACCTTCACACTGCCATCACCCCACCCTGATCACATCCAAAACTCCCAGAACAGACTCTGGCACCAAATCAGTCCTCTCCAGATATTCCAGATACCAGATACAGTATTTGTCTCACACACACAACTACAAAGCTGCATCAGTGGACAGAAAAAAAAAGTCAATGCCTCAGGTCAAGGATCCTTCATCAGAACAGGAAAAGTGGGGAAGTTAGCACGTTTTAATTTGCAGACGGGGGAGAGGGGGGGGGGGGAGTGAGTGAAGAGAACATCTGTGATAAGTGCAGACCAAAGTTGCAAAGCTATTAATTACATTAGGAACAGACAATTCAAACAAATGCGATACAGCATCAAAGTGGAACAAATTTACAGCGACCGTGTGAAAAAGACTTCATTCAAAACTGTTAATTTACTGTTACGGTCCATGGATATAATGTGCCTAAGCAGAAGATGAGCTGATGTCCCTCACACTTACACTAGACGCAAGTGACACAAAACAGCAGGATGACAACAGAAGGGTCAGAGAAGCAGCGGAGTGGAAAAGTGAAGTGACAGGTAGCAGGATAATCAAGATCGTCCCCGCAAAATGAATGAAAGTATTCTGCAAAGCAGTCACCAAATCAGAACTTGTTTTTCCATCCACCCCACACACCATACCTAATACAGGGGGGTCATATGGTGAGCAGAGTACTGCACCGTTTGGGTTCCTGCATGGTAGGAAGGGCAAAGATTAAGGGCAGCTATTGCATTTCCCACAGTTACAAGGGAAAATCCCACATACGCAATAATCTGGATGAATGAACAGCCCTGCAGGAAAAGTAATTGGTGGAGAGGTTTTCCAAGCATTTGGCCGAATGCATCATCACCAAAACTTACAAGCAAACACCAATTCTGTTTGGCTAGGAGTGAGAAAGACCCACTCAATTAGATATTTCAAACACAGAATATGGGTAAATCACCACACTGCTCCCCTGGTGGTCAGACTGTAAACAAAACAGTTGCCCGTCTCCTTCTGGAATGTGCCATTACCTGTCATTTTGCAGGATTATAACCAAGTCAGCTTGAAAAAGTGTCTAATTATTAACTACAAATCACTTGTAGTACCAGAAGAACCAACATACTGGACCACTGTTATACAACCATCAAGAGCACTTACTCGCCCACACTTTGTAAAGTCTGATCACCTACTGTCCTTCTACTCTCTGAATATCCGCAGAGATTGAGGACTGAAGCACCAGCAGTGAGGACCAAGAAGGTATGGACAAGGGAGGCACAGGAGCGCTTACAGCAGCACTTTGAATTGGTGGACTGGACTGCATTCAGGGGTTCACATTCGAGTCTGAATGAGTACACCACAGCTGTTACTAACTTCATTAAAAACCTATGTGGATGAGTGTGCACCTATGAGAGCTTACTGTACGTACCCAAATCAGAAGCCGCTGATGAACTAGGAGGTTTGTTATCTGCCAAGGGCTTCATCTGTGGCATTGAAGTTGGGCGACACAAGACTATACAAGAAAACCAGGTACGACCTGCTGAGGGCTATCTCAAGGGCAAAGGTCCAATTCCGAATGAGGTTGGAGAAGGAAATGGACACACGTCAATGTTGGCAGGGTATGCAGGCCATTACTTCCTACAAAGCAAAACCTAACATCTTGAATGGCTATGATGCTTCACTCCCAAATGAATTCTGAAAACCTGTGTCAACCAACTGGTGGGGGCTGTTCAAAGATATTTTCAGTCTCTCATTGCTACAGTCAAAAGTTCCTACCTGCTCCAAAACGGCAACAATTTTACCAGTGCCCAAGAAGAGCAGGGTGAGCTGCCTTAATGACTATCGCCCAGTAGCACTCACATCTACCATAATGAAGTGCTTTGAGAAGTTGATTGTGGCTAGGATCAACTCCTGCCTCAAAGACCTGGACCCACTGCAATTTGCCTGTCGCCACAATAGGTCTATGACGGATGTGATCTCATTGGCTCTCTACCCAGCCTTGGATCGCCTGGAAACTACAAATAGCTATGTCAGGATGTCATTTATTGACTACAGCTAATCATTCCTAATTGAAAAGCTCCAGAACCTGGGCCTCTGTATCTCCCTTTGTAACTGGATCCTCGACTTCCCGACCACAATCTGTGCGGATTGGAAATAATATCTCCAACTCGCTAACAATCAACACTGGCACACCTCAGGGATGTGTGCTTAGCCCACTGCTCTGCTCTCGACACCCATGACTGTGTGGCTAGGCACAGCTCAAACACCATCCATAAATTTGCTGATACAACTATTGTTGGTAGAATTGCAGATTGGTGAGGAAATGGCATACAGGAGTAGATGTGTCAGCTAGTTCAGTGGCGTCACAGCAACCACCTTGCACTCAATGTCAGTAAGACCATAGAGAACATTGTGCAATTCAGGAAGGCCAAGATGAGGGAACACACACTACTCCTCAGAAGGATAAGAAGTGGAAAGAGTGAGCACCTTTAAGTTCCTGGGTGTCGATATCTCTGAGAATTTATCCTGGACCCAACATATCGATGTTGCTACAAAGAAGTCATGACAGCGGATACATTTCATTAGGAGTTTGAGGAGATTTGGTATGTCACTAAAGACACTTGCAAATTTCTGTAGGTATACTGTATGCGGACAGCATTTTAACAGGCTGCATCACCGTCTGGTATTGGGGGAGAGGGGTGCTAATGCACAGGATCAGAGTATGCTGCAGAGTGCGGTAAACTTAGTTAGCTCCTTCACGGGCACCAGCCTTCACAGTATCCAGGACACCTTCAAGAAGCAATGCCTCAAAAATGCAGCATCCATCATTAAGGACCTGCATCACCCAGGGCATGCCTTGTTCTCATTGCTACCATCAGGGAGCAGATATAGAAGCCTGAAGGCACGCATTCAACAATTCAGGAACATTTTCTTCCCCTCTGCCATCTAATTTTTGAATGGACATTGAACCCATGAACTCTACCTCACTACTTTTAGATTTCTACTTTTGTACTACTTATTTAACTATTTTATATTTAGTGTATAACTTTTTTCCTATCATGTATTGCATTGTACTGCTGCCGCAAAGACAACAAAGACACATGCTCTTGATATTAAACCTGATTCTGAATATCTAGGAAGAGATGCAGGAATAATTGTGGAGGTTTGTCTTGAACAACTGCATAGCATGGTACACTTCACCGTATGTACTGTTCCCAGGGATAATCACAGACATTAACAACTATTTCTGGAAAGTCAAAGTAGTGATTTTCAGCAACATGCTCAAAGCTCACTGGTATTCCAAAGCAAAGTTCTGTCCATAACTAAGTGCTGAAAAGTCGTACACTTCTAAGGTCGAGGATCAACTGGGGAATACACCAAGGACCAGTGGGGAAAAGCAGTAGTTTAAAGGTCATTTTACCATTGCACACTGATCACTTGAAATGTGTTAAAAGGCCATAAATTGAACGTTCAGTAATTACATAGAAATGATAGCCTGTGCATTAATAAAAAAGCACTGGGAATATTGTGACTTCTGATGAAAATCTGACTGTAATGTTCTTTATTATAAGTTCTTCTAAGAGACTCTTAGACAGGTATATGGAACTTAGAAAACTAGAGAGCTATGCAGTAAGGAAACTCTAGACAGCTTCTAGAGGAGTTTTCATGGTTGGCACAACATTGTGGGCTGAAGGGCCTGTAATATGCTGTAGATTTCTAGGCTTCTATTATCTTTGCTGCCAGCAGCACAGCATTACTGAACATCCCATGGGGGGAAGGTAGTACTGATGGAGGATTTTAACCCAAACTGTTGGAATTCTTTTCCTCCCACAAATGTTGCTGCTCTTACCACCTAGTTGCTCCAGCGCATTGTTCTCCAGTTTTTTTAAAAATTTCTTTGTTCCTCATCCTTCTCCTGTTAGCTCTAATTGAATATATACAATTTGGAAGTACAGGATTACAAAGTGCCCTCACCCTTGCTTCCAACACAAAGTAACATGCCAGCTTTGTGCGACCAATGAATCTGCAAGACTGCGTCACTCTATTCCTTCTGGTCAAAGACAACCAATTGGTCATTCAATACAATTAAAGAAGTGTGCTGCAGGGATTGGTCTTGGGACACTCATTCTATTTTATTTATATAAACAGTTGTATGTGAAATCACAGGGCTTGATCAGTAAGTTTGTAAATAAAACACAATTAGGAGGTGTTATTGATGGTGAAGAAGGTCACCATGGATTACAGGGGGAATCTTGATCAGTTTGGGAAGAGGGCCAAGAAGTAGCAGATGGATTTCAATACAGATTAAAGTGAGGTGATGCACTTTGGAAAGTCAAATCAGCATAGGACATTGAATGATAGGGCACTAGAGAGCGCAATAGAGAGAAGGACCTAGGAGTGTAAGTGTATAGTTCATTAATCCTATTGCAGGCACACAGGGTGGTGAAAAAGGTGTTTGGCCTTCACCAGTCAAGGCACTGAGTACACGAGGTGGGACATTATATTGTACAGTTGTTGGTGAGGCTTCATGTGGAGTACTGTGTAAAGCTTTCATTACCCTGTAATAGGAAAGATGTGACTGAACTGGGAATAGTGCAGAAGAGATTTGAGGATGTTGGCAGGCTAGAGGTACAGAGAGGGGTTAACCAGGCTAGGTGTTTATTCCCTGGAATGTAGGGGTGATCAATGTTTAAAATTATGACAGCCATAGCCAAGTTGGATGGCAACAGTCTTTACCTCACAGTGGCGGGGAGGGAGGAGTCGTTGAAAAGCATGGGCTTAGATTTATGGTTTGGTTTGGGGGGGGGAAGGAAGGGAAAGAGATTTAAATGGGACCCAAGGAGTATTTATTCCATTCACAGGGTAGTAAGCATATGGGACAAGAGGAAGCAGTTGAGACAGGTACAATCATATCATTTAAGAACCACAGATAGGTGCGTGGAGGGGTGGGGCTTGAAGGGATATGGGCAGAAGGATGTGCAAGTTTAGAAAGGGTGCAGAGGAGATTTACCATCATGCTGGCTGGATTAGGGAGCATGTCTTATAAGGATAAGGCTATGTTGAACAAGCTAGGAACAAAGGAGGATGAAAGGTGACTTGACAGAGGTGTATCAAGGCATGGAGTGGATATACAGAAACAGCTAATACTATATGACATAACTTTAAGGTAGAGTGCGAGCACACAATCTCTCTCTCTCTCTCTCTCGATAATTTAAGAGACTCTTAGATAGGAACATGGATGAAAGAAAAATGGAAGGTTATATGGGAGACTAGGGTTATATTGATCTTGGCATAGGTTAAAAGATTGGTACAACACTATGAGCTAAGGCCCTGTACTGTGTTGTTCTATGTTTTATGAATGCAGAAAATTGCATTAGCTGGCTGAGTACTGTGGTCAGTATGGACTGCATCCTGATGAAGGGTCTGGGTATGAAACATCACCCTTAATTCCTTTCCATAGATTCTGCCTGATCTGTTGAGTTCCTCCAGCATTTTATGTATGTTCCTCTGTATTCATGCTGTATTGCTCTATTGATTCCAAGATCTGCCAGCCACCTTTAATTATGTTTTACTTAGAGATAGCCTGCAAGTCTTAGGAAGTCTCAGGCAAGACAGCGGCTATACTTTATTAGGAGTTTGAAGCGATTTGGCATGTCAACAAATACACTCAAAAATTTCTATAGTTGTACCGTGGAGAGCATTCTGACAGGCTGCATCACTGTCTGGTATGGAGGGGCTACTGCACAGAACCAAAAGAAGCTGTAGAAGGTAATAAATCTAGTCAGCTCCATCTTGGGCACTAGCCTACAAAGTATCCAGGACATCTTTAGGAAGTGGTGTCTCAGAAAGGCAGCGTCCATTATTAAGGACCTCCAGCACCCAGGGCATGCCCTTTTCTCACTGCCACCATCAGGCAGGAGGTACAGAAGTGGTTAGTGTAACACTATTACAGCAGCAGTGATTTAGGTTCAGCTCCCTCCACTGTGTGTGCAAGGAGTTTGTACGTTCTGTCTGTGACAGAGTGAGCTTCTTCCAGGTGCTCCAGTTTCCTCCCACATCCCAAAAATGTGCAGGTTAGTAGGTTAATTGATCATATGGGTGTAATTGGGCAATGCTGTCTCATTGAGCCAGAAGGGCCTTTCACTGTGCTGTGTGTCTCCAAAGAAATAAATATCCAACAGTCAGTTTCCATGGTACGAAGTCCTCACGTTGGCCTCGTGTTTACTTTCTCTCTTGCTCTTGCTGCTTCTGTGGTTCCTTAAGGTTGCTATAGTGAGGGTGGTAATGGGGACAAGCTCACAATACCTATTAAATGCTCCCAATGACCTCAAATTGCCTCTGACAACTAAGTCCAGCTCCTGGCCTTCACGTGTGGCTACTAAGCCTGGCAGAACTGTTTCTACTGACAGGAGAAGGGACAAATGTGGGCTACTGGTGCCTTAAAAACCAGTCGCTTTGGGCAAATGGGGCTCGTCAGCCATGTTTGGCAGCTCATCTAGAAGGGAAACTCTGATCTCAAACCTCCACTGCCTTGCAGCTATACCCACTTATGGGGAAGGCTTTGGGAGTAAACTCCGAGGGAAAATTCCAGAGCTAGAGTTCTTAAGGTAGTTGTACATTGAGTTCAATGCTGACTGGCAACTCCTGCAACACTACTGGGGCCAAACTATATTGGTCTCTGCCGTTCCGTTGGGTTCATCAGCAGGGTGGAGAGGGAGAGCTTGCTACAAGGGCAACAGCTTGCTCTCCATATTGTACCGCTCTGGCTTGTGTATCTAGACAGCTGGGATGAAACATCCATGGTCGACCCTGACCAACGGAGGCCTCAGAAGGCTGCTTCTGTTATTCAGATTTTAAAATCTTGCACTGCCTTGAATGTTGGCCATTGAGGCCAAAGCAAACTTTGACAGTAGTTTAAACATTGAAAAATCTTGATCTATTTTGGCATGAAGAATTCTTCAAGCAATTCCTGGAAGTTTTTGCTGGACGTTTGAATCAACTTTGAAGATCAGCAGCAGGAAGCAGGAAGTTCTGGCCATTGTGTGTCTGTTGTTTTTTCAAGTATATAAAGCACTTTCAAGTATATAAAGAGTAAAAGACAGGTGAGAGTAGATATAGGACCGATAGAAAATGATACTGGAGAAATTGTAATGGGAGATGAGGAGATGGCAGAGGAACTGAACAAGTATTTTGCATCAGTCTTCACTGAGGAAGACAGCAGGATACCGGACACTCAAGGGTGGCAGGGAAGAGAAGTGTGCGCAGTCACAATTACGACAGAGAAAGTACTCAGGAAGCTGAATAGGCTAAAGGTCGATAAATCTCCTGGATCAGATGGAATGCACCCTCGTGTTCTGAAGGAAGTAGCTGTGGAGATTGCAGAGGCATTAGCGATGATCTTTCAAAAGTCGATAGATTCTGGCATGGTTCCGGAGGACTGGAAGATTGCAAATGTCACTCCGCTATTTAAGAAGGGGGCAAGGAAGCAAAAAGGAAATTATAGACCTGTTAGCTTGACGTCGGTGGTTAGGAAGTTGTTGGAGTCGATTGTCAAGGATGAGGTTACAGAGTACCTGGAGGCATATGACAAAATAGGCAGAACTCAGCATGGATTCCTTAAAGGAAAATCCTGCCTGACAAACCTATTACAATTTTTTGAGGAAATTACCAGTAGGCTAGACAAGGGAGATGTAGTGGATGTTGTATATTTGGATTTTCAGAAGGCCTTTGACAAGGTGCCACACATGAGGCTGCTTAACAAGATAAGAGCCCATGGAATTACAGGAAAATTACATACGTGGATAGAGCGTTGGCTGATTGGCAGGAAACAGAGTGGGAATAAAGGGATCCTATTCTGGTTGGCTGCCGGTTACCAGTGGTGTTCCACAGGGGTCCATGTTGGGGCCGCTTCTTTTTACATTGTACATCAAAGATTTGGATTATGGAATAGATGGCTTTGTGGCTAAGTTTGCTGACGATACGAAGATAGGTGGAGGGGCCGGTAGTGCTGAGGAAATGGAGAGTCTGCAGAGAGACTTCGATAGATTGGAAGACTGGACAGAGAAGTGGCAAATGAAGTACAATGTTAGAAAGTGTATGGTTATGCACTTTGGCAGAAAAAATAAATGGGCAGACTATTATTTAAATGGGGAAAGAATTCAAAGTTCTGAGATGCAACGGGACTTGGGAGTCCTCATACAGGATTCCCTTAAAGTTAGCCTCCAGGTTGAGTCGGTAGTGAAGAAGGCGAATGCAATGTTGGCATTCATTTCTAGAGGAATAGAGTATAGGAGCAGGGATGTGATGTTGAGGCTCTATAAGGCGCTGGTGAGACCTCACTTGGAGTACTGTGGGCAGTTTTGGTCTCCTTATTTAAGAAAGGATGTGCTGACGTTGGAGAGGGTACAGAGAAGATTCACTAGAATGATTCCGGGAATGAGAGGGTTAACATATGAAGAACGTTTGTCCGCTCTTGGACTGTATTCCTTGGAGTTTAGAAGAATGAGGGGAGACCTCATAGAAACATTTCGAATGTTAAAAGGCATGGACAGAGTGGATGTGGCAAAGTTGTTTCCCACAATGGGGGAGTCTAGTACGAGAGGGCATGACTTCAGGATTGAAGGGCGCCCTTTCAGAACAGAAATACGAAAAAAATTTTTTAGTCAGAGGGTGGTGAATCTATGGAATTTGTTGCCACGGGCAGCAGTGGAGGCCAAGTCATTGGGTGTCTTTAAGGCAGAGATTGATAGGTATCTGAGTAGCCAGGGCATCAAAGGTTATGGTGAGAAGGCAGGGCAGTGGGACTAAATAGGATAAAATGGATCAGCTCATGATAAAATGGCGGAGCAGACTCGATGGGCTGAATGGCCTACTTCTGCTCCTTTGTCTTATGGTTTTGAGGCTCCGAGATTCCTGCAGACTCATTCAGCCCAGGACTGGCCTTGGACCTATAAGTTGGGTAAAAGCACATCCTGCACTGACATTGTGCTAGGGAGCTAATTTTCTGTTTAAAAACATGGCTTGAATTGAAACACATGATTGTTGGCAGTCCAACTGATAAATTTCACAAACACTGTGCAATAATTTCTGATCTTTGCATTGAATCAAGATAAAACTCATGACATCTTGAAACATTTGATAATGGACGAATTTCCCTTTGGTCACTAATGTGAAGCATACATGCTAAACTGAATATGCACTTAGTCATTCCCACACATTCAGTTGTTTTGAAGTCAATCAAATTTGTTTTTGAGTATGGCCACTGACCAGCTGAGTGCCAAACTATAGATGTAATGCATTTGAGTTGCAAAACAGCATACTCAGTGGCACGTGTGCAGTTAAAGACACCCATCAGCAAGAGAAAGCCTACAAAATTTTGAAAATCCATATAACTGCTCCTTGTTCTAGTAAATGAACATGAAGTGCAACTGATTTCTCAAACCAGGGACCTTATTGATCTTTACACAATAATAAAAACAGAAAAAGCCAGAAAACCAACAGGCCAGGTTCCATCTGCGACTGAGAAATTGTAACAGATGAAGGATCTTTGAACTGAAACATTAAATGTTTGCCTGACCTACTGTGTTTTTCCAGAATTGCCTGTTTTTTTAAATTTCAGATTGAGCATCTGTGTTTTTTTTCTTGGGAAAAAGTTCTAAATACCTCAACTCCAGCCTTATGTGACCAAAGCACTTATCACCGTGATAAACTTAACAGCAACTAGGAGCATAAACTTTGCCCTTTTGAGTTTTACAGTGAGTGATTGATTTCATTGGTCAACTTCTGTGGAGAAATCTTCAAAAAAAAATTCCTTGGGAATTAGTCACATGACTACTTGTATATTTGAGCAACCTGTAAAAAAAAGAGAAAACCTCAAAGCTTCTGTAGGATCAAAGAACTTTCAGAAATGGTTAGCAGAGGAGTTATTGATGACCTTAAGGTACATCAAGGTGCTTAAATTTCCAGCACCTGACCAAGTGCAGCCCAGACCTTGTGGGAAGGCCCATGCAGACATCTGTATTACCTTCAGCCACAACTAAAGCTCCAGAAGACTGGAGGTGACTAATGTTGCCCCATTACTTAAAACTAGAGAACTGGAAGATGACCAATGTTGCCCCATTACTTAAAACTAGAGAACTGGAAGATGACTAATGTTGCCCCATTACTTCAAACTAGCGAACTGTGGAGGCCTTTACAAACATTTGTATCATATTTAACCACAGCCAAAGCTCCAGAAGACCGGAGAGGTGACTAATCTTACCCGGTTACATAAAAGCAGCAAAGACAAGCCAGGGAACTTAAGGCCAGTGAAGCTGATATCAGTAGTGGATAAGTTACAGAACAGGATTCTGGAGGGATAGGACCTGCCAGCATTTAGATTGACAAAACTTGATTACGAATTGTGAGAACAGCTTTGTGCATAGAAGGTTTTCCTTCACAAATCTAGTAAGATTTTTGTTGAAGAAGTAACCAAGAGGATTGATAAGGGCAGGTCAATAGCTATCTTTATGTATCTTAGCAAGGCCTTTGACAAGGTCCTTCATGAAAGGTTGGTCTGGAAGGTTAGGTCACATGAAAACCATGGAGACATAATTGGCTGGATGTTAGGAAGCAGATGGTGAAGGCAGAAGGTTATTTTTCCAGACCGGAGGCCTGTGACATGTAGTGTGCCACAGGGATCAGTACTGTGCCCAGTGCTGTTTGTCACTTAAGTATTCTCATCCAAGCTATTTATATAAGGCACAGTTAGCAAGTTTGCAGATGACACTAAAATAGGTGGTATCACAGTCAGCGAGAAGATAATCAAAACTTACAAGGGTATTTTGATCAGCTGGGTAAGTGGATCAAGGAATCAGGTAAGCGCAAGGTGCTACACCCTGGGAATTCAAACTAAGATATGACTTTCACAGTGAATGGTACAGCCCAGGGGAGTGTTACAGACAGAGGGACCTAGAAATATATAGTTCTCTGGAAGTGGCATCACAGGTAGACATGGTAATGAATAAGGAGTCAGGCTTTCATCAGTCAGGACACATTATATGATAGTTGTCCATGACATTGCTGAGGCTGCACCTGGAGTATTGTGTACAGATCTGATTATCTTGCTATAGGAAAGATATCATTAAGCTAGAAAGAGTGCAAAGAAGCTTTCCAAGAATGGTGCCAAGACTCAAGGGCCTGAGTTATTAGGGAGAATGATGGGAAGTCTAGGACTTTATTCCATGGAGTTTATGAGACTGAGGTGTCCTTTTAGAGGTGTACAAAATTATAAGGGGCACAGGTAGGGTGAATGCAGAGTCTTTTTTTGCCCAGGAAAAGGGAAGCAACAACATGAGGACATAAACACAAGGAAGTCTGCAGATGCTGGAAATCCAGAGCAACATGAACAAAATGCTGGAGGAACCTAGCAGGACAGGCAGCATCTAAGGAAATAAATAGACAATCAATGTTTCAGGGCGAGACCCTTTTTCAGGACTAAGGAAGGGGGAAGGTGCCAGAATAAAAATGTGGAGAGAGGGCAAGGAGACTAGCTGGGACCTGATAGGTGAAGCCATGTGGGTGAGAAAAGTAAAGGGCTGGAGAAGAAGGAATCTGATGGAGGAGAGTGGACCAGAGGAGAAAGGGAAGGCGGGGGGGAGTGGAATCCAGGGGGAATTGATAGAGAGGTGTGAAGTGGTAAAAGGCCAGAATGGGGAGGAGCAAAATTTGTTTAATGGAAGGAGAAATCAATGTTCATGCCATCAGGTTGGAGGCTATCCAGACAGAATATAAGGTGTTGCTCCTCCATCCAGAGGATGGCTTCATCTTGGCACAGGAAGCAGCCACGGCCTAACACATCGTAACAGGAATAGGAATTAAAATGTTTAGCCAACAGAAAGTCCCGCTTGTGGCAGATGGGGTGGAGGTGCTCGACGAAGTAGTCCCCCAATTTACAACGTGTCTCACCAATGTCAAGAAGGCCACATCAGGAGCACCGGACACAACAGCCGACCCCAGCAGATTCACAGGTGAAGTGTTGCCTCACCTGGAGGGTTTGCCTGGGAGGCAAGGGTTTATGAGGATATAGACTTAAGATGAGAGGGGAAATATTTAAAAGACCTGAAGGGCAATTTCCTCACACAAAGGGTGGTGTGAATATGGAATAAGCTGCCAGAGGAAATGGTAGAGGCAGGAACTATAACAAAGTTTAAGACATTTGGGCAAACACATGCAAAAGGATATGGACATCTTGGTCAGGATGGACAAGTTGGGCTGAAGGACAGGTTTACTCAATGACTCTCAGCATGAAAATGTCATTTCTATGTAATAGTATGTTAAAGATTGGTAAAGTATAACATCTGTTAACATGTTTAAAAACATGATAGTCAGTTAAAACAAACTTAAGGAATTGGAAGCAATATGACATCTGAAATTGAAGACTAAACAAAAATTGAGTGTACATGGAATGTGCTAATGAAATATAGTACTCAAAGTAAATCAGGGTAGAGCATCAATTAACAAATATGGAAACATGGTGTGAACTTCAATAATGCAAACAAAATTAATAACAAAGTCAATAAGCATGAAAATCCCAGGCAGAGTCCCAGTATGTGAAAAAAGAATCAAAGATAATAAGGAATAACTCATTTGCCAAAAAACTGCGCTCTTAAGGAAATAAAACATTTTCAGTACTACTAAAATGACAGGAGATAAAGTAGCTCTGGAAACTATTAATTATAATGTTAGATCAAAGAAAAGCATGTAAAAGAACAGTGAGGCAAAGAGAAATCACCAGCAGTCAATAGCACACCTCGGGAAGAGATTTATACCAATACAGACATCCCACCTCTCCCGGAAGTTCGGGGAGTCTCCCGCATATTGATAGTGGCTCCCTGATGCCTGCAAGTTATATACAATTTCCCGGAAATAGATTTTTTTTGAGAGAGAGACAGAGAGACCCAAAACAAAAAATTAAACATACATCACCCCAGACTACACTAAAGTGTACCCCTGCCTAATAGGGGTCAAAAATAATGACAGTGTTGCTCACTGCACTGTTTGCAACAGTGACTTTCTATTGCCCACGGTGGGTTAAGACTGTAAAAGGCATGTTGAGGTGAGTTTAACAGATGTCATTCATTCATTAGCACAGCTAACGTTATTTAAACTAGCTGGTTAGCTGCTAAGGAGCTACTCTATTGCAGTCATCCCACCTCTCCCGGAAGTTCCGGGAGTCTCCAGCAAATTGATGGAGCTACCTCCCTGAAATTTTTTTTTATATTTCAAAATATACTTTATTCAAAAATATATACAATAAACCATTCAATAACTTTTCATCCTTTACATACTTTTCCATTATAGTCAGTACATATCCGTATTTATAGCCACCCACATGGCACTCCAGTAGTTCAGCTTACCATATCATTGTTGAGGGGTATACTCCCTACCCACCGACCCCTCCCACTCCCACGGGTGGAGGAACCTATACCGTAGTCCTTCCCCACCGGGCCCTTGCGGTGGATGCACCGAGTTTCAGTGCGTCCCTCAGCACGTACTCCTGCAGCCAAGAATGTGCCAGTCGGCAGCACTCTCCCACGGACATCTCCATGTGCTGGTAGATCATCAAGTTTCGGGCCAACCAAAGAGCGTCTTTCACCAAGTTGATGATCTGCCAGCACCTGAAATGAGTTTTTGCCAGGTGGGATGTCTGCCAATGACCTGGAGAATGACCACCACAAATTAAAGATCTGACTACGGCTCTCACCTTACAGTTATACTAACCCTATTACATTTAAAAGACAAAACACAAAGTGCTAAAAATCTCAAACCTATTTAAAGAGAAGCAAAGTTAATGTTTCACAATTAAGGAAAATTAGAAATATAGCAAATCTTAAGGTGCAGGGAAATGGTAAAGGACTTGACAGAATTGAACAGGAGTGATTGAGAAGGTTAAAAAATGTGGTTACAGAGTTGAGTGAGAGGACACTGAAGACATGAATAACAAAAGTCCTTTTTAAAAACTGAAAATAACTAGAACAGGTACAGAAAATGGAGTGCGAAAAAAAATGGATTAGTCAGTGATCTGAAATTGTTGAGCTCAATTTTGAGTCCTGAAGTCTATGTGTGCATAAATCACAAGGTGTTGTTCCTCTAGCATACGGCAAGCCTTTTTGGAACAACTGGAAAGGTGAAGGGTCATGGTTGCAGATTAAATGCAAGCGATCAGTCCAAAGTTGAAGGATGTGGCATCAAATTAGATTTGTTGTTCATATCCAGAGTTTTAAAAAAGAGCAACATTCTGGATCACAATCACCAGCAGAAACCAAGAGCCATTTGTAGCTGGCAAAGAACAATCTCCAAACTTTTCACCTGACCTGGAGCAGAACATTATAAACCACTGTGGTTGAACTGTAACGTAAACTCCTGGATTAAAACCAGGGTGTACAAATTTGGATATTTCTTCATTTTTTGAGTTACTTTCAAATTGCAATTATACAAAATAACTAATTTGAAGTAATTAAGCAAAATTCTCAAAATTATTTTTTTCATGATTTTAATGAACAATAACGCAACATGAAACAATTGAGAATTTGCAGTTCAATCACATTAAGGAAATAATTGGAAATCAAGAGAATGAAATAAAAAGTCATCAGCTAATGAGCATTATTTTTCTTTAAGCCAGATGTTATAAATTTCAGGTCTCTCTATTTTCAATGCTCAACTTCTTTGTTCTTTGACAGCTTGGTCAGCCAAAATGCTATTCAAAATTACCACCTTGTGGTACGTGTCATGTCCCTTGATGAAAGTGCCATGGTGGCTACACTGACCTATATCATACTAATGAAATGGTTGAATTACAACACTAAAGGTGTGCATGCAAATAGCTGACAAATGATTCCCATCTGAAAATGGTGACATATCATCAACTGCAAAATAGTTCCTATATCAACTAATTTAACTCAATATACAAATGAAGTGAAACAGCTTACAAACTTAAATCAACTTAACGATATATTTTCACACCAAATCACTTCCATTTCAAAAGAATTAACAATGCTTAAAATCTTTAACCAACAAGAATCATAGAATCACAGAGAAAAGAAATGGGCCCTTCAATAAAGTCAAACAGAATTAGCAAAAGGTTCATATCACTCTACGATTTTTGTATCCAAGTACCTGTCTAAATACCTTTTAAACATTATAATTGTATCTGCTGCCACCAGCTCCTCTGGCAGTTCAATGCAGACATTCAGCATGCTATGTGAAAAACATAGCCCTCAGATCTCCATTTCCCCCTCTCAACTTAAACCTGTGCCATCTAGTTCTAGGCTACCCTGCCACTGGAAAATCGATTCTGACTGTCTATTCTACATCCCTCATCATTTCCTAAAGTGACTCCGGAGACTCCTACATTCTAGTGAGATTAGATAGGAGGGGCTCAATCTCTTTGTAGCTACAGCCCTCCATTCCAGGCAACATGCTGGTGAAACTCTTCTGTAGAATCTCTAATGCTTGTGCATCTCCATGTAGTGTGATCACCAGAACTGCACACAGTACTTTAAGTGCAGTCTGATCAATGTTTTATACCTCTGCAACATGAGCACCCCAATTTTACACTCAATGCCTGGACCCATGAAGGCAAACAGACCAATAGCCTCTTTCACTACTATATCCATGTATGATCACTTCCAGGGAGCTACTGCCTTCAGCCAAAGATTTCTCTGCACATCAACACTCCAAAACTGTCTCTACAATTTACACTTAATATCTTACCAGAAATTGACTTCTGAATGTGCATTACCTTACACTTGCCTGAACTAAATTCCATCTGTCACTGCACCGCCCAACCTTCCAGTTGATTTAAGCTCATTATATCCTTGGGCAACTTCCATCCCTTTCTATGAATCCACTAATTTTCAAGTCATTTGCAAACTTATTAATCATATCCTTGACATTCTCATCTAAGTCACATGTATGTATGACAAACAACATAGCTCCCAGCACCAGTCCCTGCAGTACACCAACTGTAATGATGACAGTTTACTTAATCCCGCTCCTCATATCCCTATCATTCTTATCCCAAAACTAATTCTGATTAAAAATGTTTTGAGAATTCAAATTGTACTTGCTCCCACACTTCACCCTGATTATGCACTTTTTTTATATAAGAATAGTACAGCACAGTACAGGCCCTTCAGCCCACAATGTTGTGCCGACCCTCAAACCCTGCCTCCCAATAAGCCCCCACCTTAGATTCCTCCATATACCTGTCTAGTAGTCTCTTAAACTTCACTAGTGTATCTGCCTCCACCACTGACTCAGGCAGTGCATTCCACGCGCCAACCACTCTGAGTAAAAAACCTTCCTCTAATATCCCCCTTGAACTTCCCACCCCTTACTTTAAAGCCATGTCCTCTTGTATTGAGCAGTGGTGCCCTGGGGAAGAGGCGCTGGCTATCCACTCTATCTATTCCTCTTATTATCTTGTACACCTCTATCATGTCTCCTCTCATCCTCCTTCTCTCCAAAGAGTAAAGCCCTAGCTCCCTTAATCTCTGATCATAATGCATACTTTCTAAACCAGGCAGCATCCTGGTAAATCTCCTCTGTACCCTTTCCAATGCTTCCACATCCTTCCTATAGTGAGGTGACCAGAACTGGACACAATACTCCAAGTGTGGCTTAACCAGAGTTTTATAGAGCTGCATCATTACATCACGACTCTTAAATTCTATCCCTCGACTTATGAAAGCTAACACCCCATAAGCTTTCGTAACTACCCTATCTACCTGTGAGGCAACTTTCAGGGATCTGTGGACATGTACCCCGAGATCCCTCTGCTCCTCCACACTACCAAGTATCCTGCCATTTACTTTGTACTCCGCCTTGGACACTTGCACTCCTCTACTTGGATATAAAGACATCACTAATGTGGCATAATTTTGAATAAGTTATTCTATCACTCCAATTGATAACTAGAAGTAGAAGTCCTGACGAAGGGTCTCGGCCTGAAACGTCGACTGCGCCTCTTCCTATAGATGCTGCTTGGCCTGCTGCGTTCACCAGCAACTTTGATGTATGAATTTCCAGCATCTGCAGAATTCCTGTTGTTTGCGTTTAGAAGTAGGCAATGTCATTCTGACAAGTTTAGGAGAAGCTGAGTTTCAAGAATTTGTAAAGATGAGTCACAGTGGATACAAGTAGCTTGGGCATCTGCTCTCTGGAGGGAAAAGGTCACATGCAAACTTTGTTCCAGAGGACCTGGATAAGGACTCCAATGGCGCAACCAACAGCCAAAGACACGAAGGAAGATGTCCTGACACAGAAATTCAATCCAAAACATTGATAAATCCTCTCCCACCACAGATGCTGCTCAGCTCAGTTCCTTACTCCAGATTCCAGCATCTTCACTCTCATATTTCAAATATCTGGATACCAACTTCCTAAAAGTGCAGGTAACTTCTGCTCCTTGGAGTCACTGCTGTTCCTGGAGGTGGAGTCCATAGCAATCTGTTTTAAGGGTTGCTATCTCAAAAGAGCATTGAGACTTACCAAGATGGCCCAGCAGCACTTCTAACAGATCACTGGAACGGATGACGTGCCAGCCCAGGGAGACAGCAGCAAGCTTTAAAAGGTGCAGAAATCTGTTACCCTCTTTCATTTGACACTTTTGAGGACCCAATGTGTTCCTGTTGTCACCTCTCAGCTAGCTGGCCCAGTTTGCCCCTCATTAGGGAGATGTCCCAGTTCTGAGACAGACACCTCAGCTCAAATATTTAAGATTGCCCTTCACAGATAAATGCATTCTCCTCCACTGCAAAAGGAAAAAAGCAGCATCCCCAACCCCACCAGGTTGGTTGCTGCCATAATGGACAGTGTAGAAGCAGTAGGAAGATCTTGTGAAAAGCAGGCATGAAATTATGGGGGGGAATGTGGTTCTTGATTGTTTCCCCAGTAATGGGATATTGTGATGCCAGTAGGGCTTTTAATGATTATTCCTAATTATCCTGGACAAAGGCACAGGGGAGCTAATTATCCAAGACTTTTGGAAAATAGCAATATCATTCCCATTTAAAATTCTCCTCATCTTTTAGCAGACAATAGTAATTGTTTATGTTTGAAGTTCACAGTACATTAGTTATCCAAGTATGTATACATTATACAACCTTGAGTTTCATCTCCTTACAGCCACAAGACAAAGAAGCCCAAAAGAACCTATTAAAAAAAACATCAAACACCCAATATGCACAGAAAAAAAATTGTGCAAATAACGAATACAAGAAAATAGCATTCAGAACTGAACCCCACGAAAGAGAGGCCATCCACAAATCCTAAATTCAGCACCACGCCATATAAACGTCGTGGAAGATTGAGCTGAACTGGTCCATCTGTTGGCTCGGGCCCCAACACTCTGACCTTTTCAATCTGGCTTGGCACTTAAATGGTTGTTCAAATATTGGGTTCTGTTGCTTCAATATGCTCTGGGGCCTGGATAACGCGGCCTTGATTTGGCCTGCACCTGACCTTTCCAATTCAACCCAGCACTTACATTGATCGAACTTCCTCGCACCTGTCGATGGGCCTGCTGCCTCACCTCACTACGGTTCTGCCACATCAAATTGCCTCCAAGTCCTAAAGGAAGTTACAGGCTATTGTTTGCGACGCTCGTTTACCAGGAAAAGTGTGATTAACAAAGTACTTAGTTGTTTTCTTTATTTCAATGGCCACTAGCAAGTAGTCGTTGAGCTTCACCAGTGCCATCTTAAACCATCTCCTGATGAAGAACAGTGGGGAAGCTGAATTACACTGTGCTTTAAAGTGATGTGAACAATACCTTGCAAACATTTATTGCTTGCTAAATTACACAAACTTAAAAGTATTTTTAATTCTCATCAATGCCCTTTGCAGTTATCCTCCATCTGGGTTACAAACTCTGCAGGCACATTAAGCAAATCACCTCAGTTGGACAAACCAACTCTAATTGCTTATTTTTCAAAGCATTCAATGGCTTTAAAAAGATAGATGAACAGCTGTTCATGCTGAATTGTTTATGTTGAATAATACTAAGCCTTGTACACAGACAGTATTTTAAATTCTTCACTATATTTTGCTGAGGAATACAAACCAAGGCTTAAAAAAACATGAAAATTCTGAACATGGAGCGTATACTAACTGGTTGCATCATGGCCTGGTATGGAAACACCAATAGAAAAGTATATAGAAAGTGATGGATACAGCTCAGTCTATTACAGGCAAAGCCCTCCCCACCATTGAGCACATTTACAGAGCTTTGCCACAAAAAGGCAGCATCCATCATCAAGGACCCCGCCATCCAGGTCATGTGCTCTTCTTACTGCTACCATCAGGTAAGAGGTACAGGAGCCTTGGGTTGGACACCATCAGGTTCAGGAAGTTATAACTCTACCCCATCCGACTCCTGAACCAGAGTGCATAACTTCACTCACCACTACTCTGAACTGATTCCACAACCTACAGATTACTTTTGAGCCTCTACAACTCACATTCTCAGTATTATCTTTTTATTTGCACAGCTAGTCTTCTTTTGGACATTGGATGTTTGTCAGTCTTGTATGTATACTTTTTCATAAATTCTATTGTTTTTTTTATTGTGCTGCAAACGCCTGCAAGAAAATGAGTCTCAAATAGTATTTGGTGACATACGTGTACATTGATAAGTTTTCTTTGACTTTGAAAGCAGGAGCTACTGCACATAATCAGTAGGTCTACCAGCATCTATAAAAAGAGAAATAGAGTCTGTATTTCAGGACGATGAAATGTCATTACAGGTGTAGAAGCGAGCATGTAAAATGTTCTAAGTTGCTGAGAGCCAGAGGAGTGAAGATAACAATAAGGTGGAGACAAAGGAGAAATTACCACATGGTGCCATCTAGATAATAGATGCCAAGGAAATTGCAGAGAGGGAAAAAAAACATACTGGAGCAGTGAGATGCAAAACATAAAAGTGCTGGAAACAAAAGAATGCTGGAATTACCCAGCAGGTCAGGTAGCATCTAAGAAAACACAAAATACTGAAGGAACTCAGCACACCGGGGAGCATCTACGGAGGGGAAGGAATCTGATTGGGGAGTACAGTGGTCCAAGGAGATACAGAGGAGGAGGATGGGATAGGAATGGGAAGGGAAGGATGACTTCCCATTCCAATATGTTAATCCATGGCCTCTACTGCCATAATCAGATTGGAGGAGCAACGCCTCATTCTGTCTGGGTAGCTTCCAACCCTGATGGCACGAACATCGCTTTCTCAAACTTCTGGTAATTTATCTCCATCCCCCCCACCTTTTATTTCTCCTTTGCCCCATTCTGGTTCCCCTCTCACCGCTCCTCCTCTCCTCACCTGTCCATCACCTACCTCTGGTGCCACTCCTCTTTCCTTTTCTTCCATGGTCCACTATCTTCTCCCAATCAGATTCCTCCTTCAGTCCTTCACCTTTTCCCAGCTTCTTACTTCATCCTGCTCCTCCCCCCACCACTCACCTTTCCTCACTTGTAGACCTCAGTCAGTTCGGATTGGTAAAAACATCTCCTCCACAATCTCCATCAGCATTGGAGCACTGCAGGGACGTGTACTTAGCCCCGTGCTCTACTCACTTTACACCTATGACTGTGAAGCTAAGTACAGCTTCAACACCATATACAAGTTTGCTGATGACACCACTGTTGTGGGCTGTATTAAAAGGGGTGATGAATCAACATACAGGGAGGAAGATTGAAAACTTGGCTGAGTGGTGTATATCAAGGTCAAGACCAAAGAAATGATTGTAAACTTTAGGGGAGAGAAGCCAGAGGTCCATGAGCCAATACTCATTGGAGGATCGGAAGTGGAGTCAGTGACTTTAAATTCCTGGGTGTTTTTAATCTCAGAGGACCTGTCTTGGACCCATCATATAATTAATATTGTGAAGAAAGCCCAACAATGCCTCTACATCCTCAGGAATCTGCGGAGGTTCAGCACATCATTGAAAACCTTGGCAGACTTCGATAGATGTGAGATGGAGTGTGTACTTACTGGCTGCATTACGGCCTGGTATGGGAACACTAATGCCTTTGAGCATAAAATCCTACAAATGGTAGTGGATTCCGCACAGTACGTCATGGGTAAAACTCTCCCAACCATTGAAGACATCTACATGAAACACTGCCTTAGAAGAGCAGCATCCATCAAAGACCCTCACCACCCAGGCAATGCTGTCTTCTTGCTGCTGTCATCAGGTAGAAGGTACAAGCGTCTCAGGACTCACTCCAACAGGAGCAAGAAAAGTTATTATCCCTCGAACATCAGGCTTTTGAATAAAAGGAGATAACTACACTCATTTAAGGACTCTTATCTTGTTAATTCATGCTTGTTATTTAATGCTATTTATTTATTATCTGAATTGACAGTTTGTTTACAGTTACTATTCTATAGATTTGCTAAGTGTGCCCACAGTAAGAGTGTCTCAGGGTTATATGTAGTAACATGCACTTTACTCTGATAAATCATACTTTGAACTTTCCCCTCACCTGGGCTCACTTATCACCTATTAGTTTGTACTCCTTCCCCTCCCTCACTTTATTCTGGTTTCTTCTCTGTTCCTTTCTAGTCCTGATGATTTTACTCTCCTCCAGAAATGAGGCCTGACTTGAGTTCCTCTAGCATTTTGTGTGTTGCACAAGATTTCCAGCACCTGCAGAATCTCGTGTTTTATCAAAGAATAAATAGTGAGTTTAATGTTATAGATGGATAACATTATACATAAAAAGATTTTTTTTAGTAAAGCAGCTGATTCAAAATGGGAAGGCAAAAATTGACAATACTTATAGTGACAAAATTTACTCCATTTGCCTCCAGATTCTCACTGCTGTAACGTGCTGAACTGCTTGACGGCCAGTAAAGTGAAGAACATTGTGCACCTTGTGATGAATCATGTTCTGTACTCAACGCAGTAAGATTAATTATGAAGGTCAAATAAAACGCAGAGACCCAAGTAACGAGGGAGACTTTCTCTTTTGCTCTATTTTTATTGTACCTTAGTGATTTCTTATGCCTGCACTGTACTGCTGCCACAAAACAACAAATTTCACAACTTGTTAGTGACAATAAACCTGATTCTGATCCTGAGCTGTGATTTTTTAAAAAATCTGTGCGGAAGGCCAAGTCTTCATAGATGCTTGCATTTGCTAGTAATACGCCAGTAAAAAGTTCCATCAGGCCCAAGTCAAAGAAATGAAATTGAAACTAGGCTCAAACTTTGAATTCGCAATAAAATAAGGCAAACAACTAAAGAGGGGAAAAAAAAGACAGCGGCCTAGTCTGGAATTCCTAAGATACAACATAGTTTATATTAAACACACTTCTCATGGATAACAAATTAACTCCATATCTTCAGATATTTACGCACAGATTTTCCACAAATCATTTGATACAGTAGCATTTGATATAATTAACAAGAAACAATTACTAAAAGTGGAGATAGCAGAACTAATTCTGCCCTTTGTTAATCATTCCTTTGAATTTAGTAATAATATGCACTGTGTCCACAAGTCAGGTATTTATATTCTCCTTGTAGAAAATATCCTTGAATTTCTTACCATTTAACTGAGAAACAAATTATGCATTTAAATGCAATACAGAACAAATTAGAACTACCAATACTACTGCAGTACTACAAAACTATATTAATTCCTAATAGTTATCAAAGTAATGCATCTGGCATGTACGCTGCTGTGTTCTCATTGTCGCTGGTGGTTGACTGTAAATTAACTAAATCAGCGCAGACACCTAGAGCAGATAATGGACTGCACTCATTGCCTTCCTGCAAAATAAACAAAATGATCAAAAAAAACCCCTTCTTTTTGAATCCGTGTTCGCCGGCATAAATGGGTAACACAACACAAGCACATGTAACTGATGCTATTTAAAAACTGTTAACTCCGTAGTGTCTAACAGCCACACAAATGCATGCAACTAACGTTAGTTAAAACTGCTTGGCAGCAGTTTCATCTCCCAATTAAGCAACATTGTGTCCAAATAAATGAAGGGAATCCTGACTATTCTCTATTAGGTTTCGTTCTACAAGAGTTGTCCCAAATAAGTGGCTGCCCCAATTAACCAATGGCCCAATTAACCAAAATCCACTGTATACCCGAGGGGAAAAAAAACCTGTGCTCCAACTCATTTTAATTTAGCAGTGTTAGATCTCACACTGTGATGTTAACTCATTTGAGTTAAATCATGCCAAAGTCAACTTGTCAACTCCCACTGAAAAACAGTGCAGTTAAGTAATAAGATTTTAAGTAACTGTGAATGCCACGTGCAGTTAGAAATTACGAGGGGTGATTTTTAACTTCGTGGCCTAAGGTCGAAGGAGTCAATTTTAGAAAACCTAGCACATTTATTTTTCCTACATTTACACACTTAGTCCAGCGGTCGTGGAGCATACGGATCCCTTCTTTGTAGAAGTGGTCCATAGCAGGGGTGATTGATAAGCTTGTGGCCCAAGGTAGAATGAAATGAGTTACTAACTTCAAACTTTCTGCATTATCATTCAAAGGGTTGAACTGCACGTGCATGTAGTGAGAGCAGTATAGCTCATCTCCTTCTACTTCAGACCATGAACTTATCAATCATCCCTGCTGTGGACCACCTCGAGGTCCAAGACGCTCTCGTTACATGCACGTTCAGTTCAACCCTTTGAATGATAATGCAGAAAGTTTGAAGTTAATAACTCATCTTCTTCTCCTTAGGCCACAAACTTATCAATAACCCCTATGGACCACTTCTACAAAGAAGGGATCCGTATGCTCCACGACCGCTGGACTAAGTGTGCACATGTAGGAGGGGACTATGTTGAAAAATAAATGTGCTAGGTTTTCTAAAATTGACTGCTTCTACCTTAGGCCATGAACTTATCAATAACCCCTTGTATGTGGGTTTAATTTCTATTATCTAGTAACTGGTTCTATTTTAAATCCCAAAACAGCTGTTTAAAACATACTTCTACCAAGATTGCAACGTGAAGAACATTCTAAGTTCTGGCATCACCTTCTGGTCTGGACAAGCCATTGTACAAGATCTGAAAAAGCTGCAGAGGGTTGCAAACTCAACCAGCTCCGCAATGAGCACCATCCACCCCAGCACTGAAGACGTCTCGAGAAGGTGGCTTCCATTATTAAGGGGTCCCGTCACCCAGGACGTGCTCTCTTCTTACTGCTAACATCAAAAGAGGTACAGAAGCCTGTAGACACACATTCAACATTTTAGGAGCAGCCTCTTCCACTCTGCAATCAGATTTCTGAACAGACAATAAACTAACCCAAGAATGCCACTGCACTATTTTTACATTATGTAATTCATTTAATTTTTTTATGTTTCTTGTTGCAACTTAGTTCTTTTAATGTATTGTACTGCACTGCTACTGCAACGTAGGAGATAGAAAACTTAGAGCACATTACAGGCCCTTCAGCCCACAACATTATGCCGAACATGCAACTTACTCTAGGAAGTGACTAGGATTTCCCTCACACATAGCCCTCTATTTTCCTAATCTCCACGTACCTATCTAAGAGGCTCTTAAAAGACCCTGTTGTATCTGCTTCCACCACCATCGCCGACAGTACATTCCATGCACCCACCCTCTGCGTAAAACTTACCCCTGACATCCCCTTGGTACCTATTTCCAAGCACCTTAAAACTACGTCCCCTCCTGTTAGCCATTTCAGCCCTAAGGGAAAGCTCTGGCTATCCACATGATCAATGCCTCTCATCATCTTATACACCTGATGCAAAGCAACAAATTTTATGGCATGTGGTGATATTAAACCGATTCTGATTCAGTTATTCAGAGAACTGTTAAGGTTCTGCTAGTCAAAAGCCAAAATATCAGTGAGGTTGATCCATGCTTCATCACCAAAGATCGTCAGTAACATTTTACACAAATGTCTACTGAAAATTGTAACATATTCCATAATTACAAATTAATTCAAACAGCTAAGTTGATAACAATAAATTTCAGTCATGCTTTTACTGACCATGGGCTGGCCAAGATCAGTGATCATCAATGCTGTTTTGTGGGCTATAGACGATATTTCTAAATATACCTCTTTCAAATTACTCTCACTGCAATCTGCAGCATGCAACTTCCCTCTAACCAATGTACTTTTAAGTCAATCTCATAATCTACAGATCACACAATTGTCTGATGACCGGGTGCACCAGGCACATGAAGCAGACAAAAGGTTCATTGCCATGGCTCGAAGTGGGGGGGGGGGGGAGGAGGAGTGATTTGAGGAGTACAAGCTAGGCTAAAACACAGAGGAATGAGGCCTCTTCCATCCAGCATCTTGTTGGTAATTATGCAGTTGCTGGAGAACAAATTTAAGAACTCGAGGGCAAGATCATTGTATCAAGGAGAAATGAGAGCCTCTTCAAATCTGTTTGACCAAGACTTGGCCAAGTATGCCAGATATGGTGATCAGACCTGAAGGCTTCTCGATTTACCAGATCGATTGAACTGCTGATTCAGAAAAGGCAAAAGGAGGTGGTGTGTGTTTCACGATAAACTCTCAGTGGTGCTGTGATGTGGTGATTTTGTAGATCACATGCTCCCCCAACTTGGAACACCCGTTCTCATCTGTGATCCTCACTGGACTTTACATACCACCATGGCTGATTATAATCAAGTGCTGATGATACTACATGATGCCGTCACCAAACATGAAACAGTCCATCTGACACATTATAAATCATAGTCGGAGACTTCAACCAGGCTTGTTCAAAGATAACCCTGCCCAATTAACATCAACTTGTAGCACCAGAGGTCCCAACATACTACACCCCTGTTACACAAAGATGAGGAATGCCCACCATTCCATGCCCAGATCACATATATCGATCACTTGGCTGTCCTTCTCCTCCCTGCATACAGGCAGAAGCTAAAGAGCAAAGCTCCAGAGATTAAGACAAAGAGGTGGTTGCAGGAGGCAAAGGAGTGGCAATGGGTGCACTCAGCCATATTCAAGGACTCATCTGAGGAGCTGAATTAATACACCATGGTTATCATGGCCTTTATCAAAACGGCTGCAGATAGAATCATTCAAACTTGGAATGAGCAATGAGATACTAAATCTGCTGACAGCCAGATCAAAGGCATTCAAATCTAGCAATCAAGGAAGTTACAAGAGGTCTAGGTATGATCTTCAGAAAGCCATCTCATGGGCAAAGTGGGAATTCTGGACCAAACTTGAATCAATGAAGGATGCTCAACAGTTGTGACAGGGCTTGAGTACTATCACCTCTTATCGAGTTAAATCAAGCAACAGAGGAGACAGTAGGGCTTCGCCTTCAGTGCTCACTTTGACCATCAAAACTTGGAGGAACCATCATGAACAGCCATATCCCCTGATGATCCTATGATTTCAGTCTCCGAAGCCAATGCACGAGCTTCCGTCAGGACGGTGAATCCACGAAAACCATCTGGGCAAGATGGGCTACCTGGCCACATACTAAAGATCTGTGCTGATCAACTGGCTAGCATGTTTGCTGAGGACTTCAACCTCTTGCTTTGGCAGTGTGTGGTGCCCACCTGCTTCAAGCAGGCTTCAGTTATACCAGTGCCCAAGAAGAGCATGATGACCTACCTCACTGACAGATGCCCAGTAGCACTTACATCCACAATGAAGTGTTTTGATAGGCTGGTGATGAAACATATCAATTCCTGTCAGAGAAGCAACTTAGATCCACTCCAATTTGCCTACTGGAACAGATCCACAGCAGATGCCATTTCGTTGTCTCTTCAGTTAACCCTAGAACATCTGGACAGTAAAGATGCATACATCAGGATGTTCCTTATTGACTACAGCTCAGCGTTCAATACCATTATCCATTCTCAACTAATCAATAAGACCTTGGCCTCAATATGTGCAATTGGATCCTGCATTTTCTCACTTGCAGACCCCAGTCAGTTCAGATTGGCAACATCTCCTCCACAATCTCCATCAGCACAGGTGCACCACAAGGCTGTGTGCTTAGCTCCCTGCCCTACTCTCTTTACACTTAGGACTGTGAGGTTAATCACAGCTCCACTGCCATATTTAAGTTTGCTGTCATTGGATGGAGATAGAAAATCTGGCTGAGTGGTGCATAACAACAACCTCTTAATGCCAACAAGACCAAGGAGCTGATTATTGATTTCAGGAGAAGGAAACCAGAGGTCCATGAGCCAGTCCTCATCGGAGGATCCGAGGTGGGGAAGATTAGCAATTTTAAATCCCTAGGTGTTATTATTTTGGAGGACCTACCCTGAGCCTGGCATGCAAGTGCAATTATGCAGAAAACACAGCAGCACCTCTACTTCCTTAGAGGTTTGGGGAGATTTGGCATGACATCTAAAACTTTGACAAACATTTATAGATGTGTAATGGAGAGTATATCGACTGGCTGTATCACAGCCTGGTATAAAAACACAAATGCCCTTGAACTTAAAACCCCACAAAAAGTAGTGGATATGGTCTGGCCCATCACAGGTACAGCCCTCTCAACCATTGAACACATCTGCACAGGAAAACAACATTCATCATCAGGGATTATTGGCACCCAATTGCCCACCATTGAGAACATCTACCATAAATGCTGCCTGAGCAGGGCGAAAAGCATTATCAAGGATGTATCTCACCCTAACCATGGACTTTTTAAACTCTCCTCCCATCTGGTAGGCGCTACAGGAGCCTCCGCTCCCACACCAGCAGGCAGAGGAAGAACTTCTTCCCTGAGGCTGTGACCCTGCTGAACCTCACATCATAGTGCTAAGCAGTATTGCACCCATATTGGACTGTCTCAGTACTTTTATATTTATGTGCTGTAGCACTTACTTTTTATTTGCAGTTATTTTGTAGATAATACTATTCTTTCGTACTTCTGGTCAGATGCTAATTGCATTTCATTGTCTTTGTATCTGTACTCAGCACAATGACATTGAAGTTGAATCTAATCTAATCTAACCATGCTCTCTACTCGTTGCTGCCATCAGGAAGAAGATGCAAAAGCCTCAGACTCGTACCACCAGGTTCAGGAATAGTTACTACCCCTCAGCCATCAAGCTCTTGAATCAAAGGGGATAACTTCATTCAGTTTCATTTGCCCCATCACTGAAATATTCCCACAACCAATGGGCTCACTTTCAAGGACTCTTCATCACATGTACTTAATATTTATTAGTTTTTTTTGTACAGTATTTGCACAGTTCTTTATCTTCTGCACTCTGGTTGAATGCCCTAGTTTTGCGGCCTTTCATTGATTGTGGTTATTAGTTTATAGATTTATTGAGTATGCCCACAAGAAAATGAATCTCAGTGTTGTATATAGTGACATACATGTACTTTAATAAAATTTAATTTAAGCATTGATTGTATTTATAGAGCATGTTTTTGACCAAAATAGAATGAACAAAGTGTTCTTACTTTAATTTTAATATTAAGGAAATGGTGATCATTTGTTCTCCTCTATAGATGATGCCTGACTTGCTGAGTTCCTTCTGCATTTATTATGTGCGGGTCAGGAAAAAAAAACTTTATGCATATTGAATGAATTATTGAACCCACTAGCACAGGACCAGCTAATGTGATTTATGGACAATTATGGAGAACCTTGAAGTACTGTGAGCAAATGGAAATAAAGGGAATACGTTGGAGGCATGTTTAACTGAAGACAATAGGGAACAGTAGGTTGTGTACAGCATGGGTATTAGCTGGAAATACTCTAATGACCAGTTTCTACTTTGAAAATAACAAGACTACATAAAGATTGGTAACTAGTTTGAAGCAACTTAGCTATCCAGCTAACATCAGAAACTAGATGCTGTTAAACTTCAAAACAGATTAATTCAGAGGCAAGTTCATCCAAGTTTTATAAAGAGATGAACGAACCACACTGTTGGTACAGACTAATTGTTCTGCTATATTATGTACTTTATAGTTGTTTCCTTCAGTTTTCCTGGTGTTCTTCTTGTGGATGATTGGCAGGTGGGTGTGTGTGGGGGGATGAGGGGAATAAAGGTTTTGTGCTACTGCTGCTGTTCTTTTCTGCCAGTGAGCAGTCGGGGATTGTTATGTGTAGAGAGCTTTTGTTATCGTGGCTGTTTTTTCGCTGCAAGCAAGGGTTAGGTGGGGAGTGATTTGGGGCATACGAGTTTTGTTTCTTTTCTTTTTCGTGTCTACTTTTGGGTGGGGGGGGTGTGGTTGGTGTCTTTTCTTTCATCAACACCCATGGTCTTTCTGTATTTATTGCCTATCTGCAGTAGACAAATATCAAAGTTGTGTTATACATGCATACTTTAGAAATAAAATGAACTTTTGAACCTTCGATATTATGCGAGACTGGGAGAGTTTGGACTAGGCAAACTAGGTGGTAAATTTCATGTTGAAATCTTTTCATATCTGATTGGAAATCCCATCACTGTGGACTTGCTTTATTCTTTCAAGATCAAAGTCAAAGTAAATTTATTACCAATGTATATGTCACCATGTACCGAGATACTTTTTCTTGCTGACATTTTACAGGAAAATAAAATACAATAGAATTTATGAAAACTAAAATATTGAGACTGACAAACAACCATTATGCAAATAAAAAACTGAGAAAATGAGTTGTAGAGTCCTTGAAAGCGTGTCTGTAGGTCATGGATAAACTTATCCCAACGTTTCTGCCTGTACTTGACAAGAATATCTCCAGGAGTCGATGGGCATTTTATTTGTATATACTGTACATGAAGAGCAAGATCCTAAGAGCGAATGGCAAAAGTTGTTTATGACCACTAAAGAAACATCGATAGTTGCATTCCATTGAATTATTTCCATTATTTAATTTGACTGTCAAATGTGTTCTTGATGTTTTAACCTTTCCATACAGCAAGTGACGTCTTGCAAGTCATTTACAAGTTTGATGCGTCTAACTTTTGTGAAATAACTTTTGGGGCTGGTAGAGCAACATAGTAGAACTTAGTGGAATGTGAATTAAGTCCTTCTCAGGAAGTTCAAATTCAACAGATTGTTAGTTGAATGGAAGTTACTGCAGGATGGCCTCACCAGAAGCACTGTCCCAGTCAACACTTTCAACTAGATATCAAAAGATCCTGTTTTGAAGAGCAGGTATCTACCTCTTTTGTGAGAATATTTATCTCAAAGCCAATATTCATCCCCAAGCCAAAATTCTAAGACAAACTTATATATAAAATATATCATACACACACATTAACTCAGTTTTGTTTTTCTATATCATGTATTGCATTGTACTGCTGCCACAAAGTTCACACATTTCACAACAGATGCCAGTGATATTAACACGATTCTTTGTAATGACTCAATTACTTTCTTTGAAGTTTGTGAAAATTCAGTATGTCATCTAAAACTTTGACAAGCATCTTTCGGTGTGCAGTGGAGAGTATACTAAATGGTTGATTCACGGCCTGGTGTAGAAACACCAATTTCCTTCACTGAAAAAGCCTACAGAAAGTAGTGGATACAGCCCAGTCCATCACAGGTAAAGCCTTCTTTACCATTGAGCACATCTACAAGGAGCATCGCTGCAGGAAAGCAGCATCCATCAAGGACTCCTTTTACTGCTGCTATCAGGAAAGTAGTACAGGAGCCTAAACACCCACACCACCATGTTCAGCAACATTTATTACTCCTCAACCATCAGGCTCTTGAACCCAAGGGGATAACATCACTCACTCCAACACTGAACTGGTCCCATAACCTATGGCCTCACTGCTAAGTACTCTTTATCTCCTGTACATGATATTTATTGCTTATTATTTTAGTTTCTTCCTCCCCCGCCTTTTGTAGACGTAGTTTGTTACGTTATGCACATTTCACAAGACAGACAACCAGTTTTCACTGATTGTTGTTTCTTTGTATTTACTGCGAATGACCACAAAAATATGAATCTTAGGGTAGTATATGGTGACATATGTACTTCGATAATAAATTTATTTTGAACTTAATACTTGTGACCTCAAAAATTGTTCACTGAGTACAAAACATCTGGGTACACGCTGAACCATGGAACATACTCTATAAAAGCAAGTCACTTTTTAAAAAAACTATGCATATTTTTGAAAAACAGGCTCACAATACCTTAATTCATTTAAACTAATGTTGCAAAATTTCTCTGGTACAAATTCCAGGGAAAAATGCAGCAAGCTATTTTCAACCTTATCATTCAGTGCAAACCCAATTGCTTCATTATTGACCAGCAGGTTTCAAGTCTGTTGAACTTTTATGTTAAGCAAATGCATTAAGCATTTTTAGCATGTCAGACAGTATGATAAATTATGACACCCTAGTTCCAAAAATAACACAAATGACATAAAACAAATATAAACAGGAAATACTGGCTGGACACATCTACAAGTGTTAGTGTTTCAGATTGATGAGCTTGCATGAGAACTGGGAAAAGTTGGCAATAAGATCATCTTAAAATATCAACATTGGAAGTGGCAGAAAAGAAGAGATGTGTGACGCACAGCAAGCAAAATTAAAATGGTGATGGGGGTAATAGTTTTGCATGAAACGGCAAATACTGGACAAGGGAACAAAAAGGTGTAAATGGGAAAAAACATCAATTTTTAAAAATAGGAACAGTGGAAACACAAAATGAAAATGCTGACTGTCTGATGAAATTTTACTGACCTGAAGCATTAAATCCACCCTGCAACAACTTCCAGTTTAACCACAAGAGATGTAACACTTGCCATTTTTATCTCATCCCTTCCTGCCACTCAGAGCCCTAAACGACTGAAGCTTCAGTTTTAGTACACTCCATTTGCCACTCACAACGAGGTCACTGTTACATTTGCTACTACACAGCAGTCGCCTCTTCTTTCAATTTAGCATACTGAATTTGCTGCTCACAATGAGGTCACCCTTACACTGGGGAAGAACATATACAGATTGGCAAATGATTTGCAGAAGAATTTCATTCAATCAGCATTTCTCACTCCAAATTTTTTGAAGTCTGATGCTTCAATTCTTCATTAACTCAAAATTGTAAACTCCATCTGCTGCCTCACTTAACATTCCATCAATGCGCAAGGAAGAAAGCAATTCCAACTGGATACATTACAGCCTTCTACATTCAACACCAACATTAAATATCTCAAATTGCTAATATCTTATTTTTATCTTACCCTTTTCGTTAAGGTCCACCTAGTTACTCTGCTTTCACATACTGTATCTCATTCCCAGTCACTTGCACCTTACTGTTGTTTATTGTTTAATGCAATTTAATGCTTTCCATGCTATCACATGCTTCCTTTTGTTTTCTCTGCCCCTTCCCCCATCACTGCAGTTTAAGAACTGCTTTATCAACAACTCCCCCATCTGAAACATCAGCTCTGCTATCTTCAAACATTCTGCTTGGCCTGCAGCGTATTCCCAATACGTCCTGTTTTTAATATCAGTTGTTGTTGGTGTCTTGACACTTTCCATCACAAATTAAAGAAAACAATATGTCGTACCTTTGACAGAACCAAACTCAGTGGACGGCTTGGCATTGTGATTCACTGTGTTGAGCAAAATAGGGCATGAAAATTCCTCTTATAAAAGGCTGCTTTGTAAGAATCAAGAGTCGGGCTCATTTGGTTGCAACCACAATACTCTTTGCAATACTAAGCCATGATTTCACTCCCAGATCCTGAGGATTGTTCAGTTCTACACTCATTAGCAACCCTTCTGCCTTAGTCCCTCTGCTAAAAAAAACTGAGCACAAACTTATTCCATGGCCCAGCTCCCAATTTTCCATCCTCCATAAGTCAACTCATCTAACACTTTGGTACTCATTCTTTCTCCCCTACTACTTCACACACACTAATTATTTTTATACTCTGTGGCCTACACAAGCTCCTTTTCTCCCCAGCATTCAGATTTATCACATTACATCGAAACATACATAAAATGCAGCACTTCCGTTAACAGCCAACACATCCAAGGATGTTCTGTGTGGGGGGTGGGGGCAACAACATGCTGTCTTGGCAGGACAACACAGAACGCAACAAAACAAACATACCAAGAAACAACAACAAAACATGCCCCATTCCTCCCAAGGAAGCTGCATTGGTGCTGCTTCCTGCACCCATGCTGAACTATTCGATTTTATCCACTTTGCTTTCAACTTCCACCGGCCCCTCAAATTCAGCTGGCCCATTTCCGACACTTCCTGTCCCTTTTGCGATCTCACTGTCCATACCTCCAGAGAGAGCTTATCCACCAAAATCCATTACAAACCAACAGACACTCACAGCTACCTGGACGATACCTCTTCCCATCATGCTACTTGTAAAACTGCCATCCACTTCTCTCAATTCCTCTGCTCTCAGGATAAGGCTTTTCATTTCAGAACGAAGGAGATGTGCTCCTTTTTCAAAGAAGGAGGATTCCCATCCTCCACCATCAACTGCATGTCTTCTTTTTCATGCATGTCTCCTGTTAACTCATCTTCCCACCACCCTACCAGGGACTGGGTTCCCCTTGTCCTCACCTGCCACCCCACTAGCCTCCACGTCCAGCCCATAATTCCCAGAAACTCCCGCTACCTCCAATGGGATCCCACCACCAAACACCTTTCCCTCCTCCCCCCCCCACCTTTCTGCTTTCCCCAGGGATTGCTCTCTACACGACCCCCTTGTCCATTCAACCCTCCCCACTGATGTCCCTCCTGATATTTATCCTTGCAGGCAGAACAAGTGCTATACCTGCCCCTACATCTCCTCCCTCACTACCATTCAGGGCCCCAAACAGTCCTTCCAGGTGAGGCGACACTTCACCTGTGAGTCTGTTGGAGTTATATACTGAGTTCAGTGCTCCCAGTGTGGCCTCCTGTATATCAGTGACACCCGACAGAGATTGGGAGACCGCTTCACTGAGCATCTACACTCCGTTCACTAAGCTTCCAACCTGATGGCATGAACATCAATTTCTCAAACTTCCAAAAATGCTTTCCCCCCCCCCTCACCATTTCCCATCCCTTTGTCCCTCTCTTTTCTCATCTCCTTGCTCACACATAATCTCCCACTGGTGCTCCCACCTTTCTTCTTTCTTCCATGGCCTTCTGTCTCTTTCACCAATCAACCTCCCAGCTCTTTGCTTCATCCCTCCCCCTCCAAGTTTCACATATCCACTGTGATTCTCTTTCCCCTCTCCCCATCTTTCAAATCTATAACTCAGCTTTTTTTCCCTCCAGTCCTGCTGAAGGGTTTCGGCCCAGAACATCGACTGTACTTCTCCCCCCCACCCCCCCCCCAGCCACCACCATAGATGCTGCCTGGCCTGCTGAGTTCCTCCAGCATTTTGTGTGTGTTGTTCCCATTCCTCCCTACCATCCACCCACCAAAAGACCCAACTGCAAGAACATGTACGTCACTTCATGGTCTCAATATTATAGTAAGTTTGTTTCGTCATTCAGTTCTTCAAGTACTCTACTCCTTTAACTGTGACCACACACACACGTAAATGTGCCTTGTAAATCAAGGGACTCAAATTCATGTCAATCCTGTCCACCTCTTTCTATTCATATCAGACCATCATTCGTAGAATTAAAAAGTATAACTGTAAGACAGAAGTATTTGCAAAATATATTTTGTATTTGCAGCATATCACAGGAACCAGCCTCTCCTCTCTGGCTATGGTCCAGGTACAAATTGATGGGATTAGGCAGAATAACATTGTGACAGACTGGATGGGCCAAAAAGCCTGTTTCTGTACTGTAGTACCCTATAACTTAATGGACTGCCTGTACTTCTCAATGCCTCAGTAAAGTAGTCAGCATAATTAACAACCATACCCATCTTGGACATCGTCTCTTCTCCCCTCTTACATCAAGCAGAAGATGCAGATGCCTCAAAACCTGTAGCTCCAGGACCAACAACAACTTCTACCAACAGATGCTGGAAATTCAAGCAACACACTTAAAAGTTGCTGGTGAACGCAGCAGGCCAGGTAGCATCTCTAGGAAGAGGTGCAGTCGACGTTTCAGGCCGAGACCCTTCGTCAGGACTAACTTCTGCCACACTGTTATCAGATTCTTGTATGTTAAGTTGGACTCTTGGCCTCACAATCTACCTCATTATGATCTTGCACTTTACTGTTTACCAGCACCACACTTCTTTTGGTAGCTCTTATACTTTATTCTGTGTTGTTATTGTTTCACCTTATTCTAGCTCAATGTACTGTGTAATGATTTGATCTGGTTCAACAGTATGCAAGACAAAAGTTTTTCCACTGCGTCTTGTGACAATAATAAAGCAATCCCAGTGAATTGTGTTGGAAGATACAGATTATATTGTTTCATACAGATATTTGGTTCTTTTGATTGTACTGAAATCACAGAAATATTTCCATAACTGAAAGTCCAAAGTTCTGGAGAAAGCATGGGTCAGCAGCTTTGCAATTCACAGCTTACATTCTTTCACAGATACTTTGTGCTAAAACTACAATGGTGTTATCAACATAAAATCTACAATTTTCAAGATATTATTCCGTGCAGTAATTTACTCTTTAAACCAGAAAGGATCTTACGATTTATGTACTTCTGAATAAAATTCACAAATTTGCTATTTTGAATAAAATTGACTGCATACAAAAATGAATAAAAATGCATAACAGGAAATTAGCATTTATATGTAAACCAAAGCATTGAAAATAGCGCGCTAAGATTAAAAACTTAGTCTTGAGCAACACAAAAAGGGAACATGACACATAATTCAATATCCAACTCCTAGCATTTTAAAATTCAGGTCAAGCTTTTAATTTAAGGAAGTTTTAGTACAAGAGCCTGAACCTTGCTCAGGCAACACAAATAAAGTACTGTAAGTGAGCTGCACAATGATTCCGTCATTTAAATAACACTACCAGATACAACTCTGTGCAGCGGAAATAAAGTTTGCTGAATTGTCACCAATGCTTACCTTACAGCTACTTACGCTCAATCTACTCAGAGTTGAACATTACTCATTATATTTAATTTATGCCATAACAACTACTGTATAAAGTATAGTCTCTTTTGCTCCTCAAAAGGAACCTGCCATCAAGAAAAATTATAATATTCTTTAGTAAGCAATCTACCTATTGATAACAGCTTCTCCATTGCCGAAACATTTTTGAAAACCATATCTGTCCAACTCATGTGCAAAAAAAAACTTCTACTTGAATTCATCATAGAGGGTAGCATTTCTCCAAACATTTGGCACACAGACTATGTTCATATTCATGTGAGCAGTCATTAAAAATGAGGTGAGTGCTTCTTTTACAAGGGGGCAAAAAGAAAAATATCTCCTAAATCTCAAAAGTTCACCCCCAGATCAAAAATCTTAAGATGTTGTGTCTATAGATATCTAATGCAAAAATCCTGACTCTTACGGCATATCAGTTGATAATAGAAATATCAAAAAGGTCTCAATGAGAATTATTCATTCAAATGATACATTTTTGGTTGCTTTTGTAGAACTTACATCGTGCACATACCCATTGTAATTGTGCCAGCTCTTTGAACAAAACTAACCAAATAATCCCATCTGCTGTTCTCCTTCACAGCAGACTGATCCTTCAGCTCTACCTAATACCGAATCAATATCCAAAATTCCTCAGGACAGGGAGAACCAGATCCTACTAACTCTATGCATTCAAATGTTCCTCATCAAACTAGTGACTTGTTTCTGCAAATTAACTTAAATAATTTGATTTCAGACACTCTTGAACAGGGAACTCCCTATATCACTCCCAAAAACTATGATAAATATTACTACACTAGATTCCGGTTAATTGGGACACAACAGACATTGGGTCAGTACATTTTGGCCCAATTATCCAAAGTTCCATGGAACTAGTTAAAAAGGTATTAAAAGAAGGCAAACTACTGTTTAACTGAGTAACAAATGATGTATTTAAGTGAAATACTGAACAAGTAGAACACTACCAAACACGCAGAATTCTGCAGATACTAGAAATTCAAGCAACACACATCAAAGTTGTTGGTGAACACAGCAGGCCAGGCAGCATCTCTAGGAAGAGGTACAGTCGACGTTTCAGGCCGAGACCTGAAAGAAGAGCTAGAATGAGATTTGAAAGTGGGGGTGGGGGGGGGAGGGATGGAGCCAAGAGCTGGACAGTTGATTGGCAAAAGGGATATGAGAGGATCATGGAACACTCTCATATCCCTTTTGCCAATCAACTGTCCAGCTCTTGGCTCCAACCCTCCTCCCCTGTCTTCTCCCATCATTTTGGATCTCCCCCTCCCCCTCTCAAATCTCTTACTAGCTCTTCTTTCAGTTAGCCCTGACGAAGGGTCTCAGCCCGAAACGTCGACTGTACCTCTTCCTAGAGAACACTACCACACTACAGTACAGGTACTATAAAATTCCTGATAGTTCATCCAGTGTGCACTACCGTGTTCTTTTGATTGACTGTGAATGAACAAAATCAGTGCAGGTACCTAGTGCAGATAATGGACTGCCTTCGTACAACGCTTTCAATAATGGCATCCTCCAAATCTTCATTTTCATTGTAACATTCAAGATGATAGCCAATACCTTCAAATTCATCATAGTTACTAATGTGAAGTAGTGAAATCATTTCATTTTCACTCCCAGCCACTTCTGGCATCTCCAAGATTGAAGAGTTGGAACCGCAGTGAGCACAAAGGTTCTGAGTTACTTTGCTGCTTATTTCTCGTCAACTATCAGTGATCAAAAACACCATTTTTTGAACACAAACACATACACCTGACGCTCTGTTTACTCTAAGCATGGTGTAGTGTCTAACAGCTACACAAATGCGTGCAACTAACGCTAGCTAGAAACCGTTTGGCAACAATCTCCTGTCATAATTAAGTGGCATAGTGTCCCAAATAAATGAAGGGAATCCTGGCTTTCTTCCACCCCTCGATTAGTTTTTGTTCTTTAACAGTTGACCCAAATAAGTGGTTGCCTTGATTTACCAATTGCCCAAATTAACCAGAATCCATTGCATTTGCATTAAATCTACCCTTAACATTCTTTTACAAATCTACTTGCTTTTATACTCTTACTCATATAGCCTATATGTGAATTCATTAAAATTTCAATGGTTATTTAAAAACTTGTTGGCTGAAATTTATTTTGTTTAGAGACACAGAGAAAAGGCATTTTCAGTCCTTCAAGCCATGCCAGCAGTAACTCCCCGATTCAACCCTAGCCCAATCATTGGACAATTTATTACAATGACCAATTAACTGGTAGATTTTTAAGACTGTGGGAGGAAAGCGAACCATCCAGAGAAAACCAACACGTTTTACGGGAAGGATGTACAAACTCCTTGCAGATGACGTCAGAATTGAATGCTGAATTCCAACACCACGAGCTGCGATAGTGTTGTGCTAACCACCACACAACTGCGGTGCTCAATACATACGTCCAAGCATAGTTTCAGTCACTCAGCTTTGAATACAATCAGATTTTCAGACCAAAGGGTAATCAATTATCAGGTGAAATGGGGTTGAAGTTGAGACTCAGTAGTACTGAATGTGAACCAGACTCAAGACTCCGTGTAATGTCACTCAAAAAAAATTCTTAAAGTATGTCCTCCTTTAACAAAAAGCTGTATGTGCAAAACAATTAATTGGAGTAATGTGTTATACAGAACCTGTAGTACCCTTTTGCACTGGCCATTTAAGTAGATGTGTTGATGCAAGAACCTCAGGATTTCTTCAAATTAAAATATCACATATTCTTTCCCTATGAAATGTGCTGCAAAAAGTATTCAGTGGTATCGTGCAGTACACTGACACTATCTCGTATGAGGAATTTGGTCTATACTGATCCAGTTAGGCTCTCTGGAAAAAAAAAGCCCTAACAATCTTTCAGCTTGGAACAAAGTAGTGATCATATACAAGATAGATCATATTTTCACCTACAAACTCCAGTCAATATTCAAACGAAAGGAAGGTTTTCTTAATGTGAAAGTGTTAACATTCCACAACTTCGCAAACGCGGAGGATAACAAAAAATCTAATTTGATGACATTTTTGAAAGCAGTTTAAAGATAAGCACCCATACCCCAAAATAATTCATTTAGCACAATGTTCCACATTGTTCATCAACTTTCATTGACTTCTGGGCTTCTATCATGACTCATTATGTGCTTGAAGGGAACAATTCAACATTTAATACCATCATACCCACAATCCTAATTGAGAAGTTGCAAGACCTGGGCCTCTGTACCTCTCTCTGCAATTGGATCCCGTGCGGATTGGTGATAACATCTCCTCCTCGCTGACAATCAACACTGGTGCACCTCAGGGGTATGTGCTTAGCCCATTGCTCTACTCTCTCTATACCATGACTGTGTGGCTAGGCATAGCTCAAATGCCATCTATAAATTTGATGACAATACAACCATTGTTGGTAGAATCTCAGGTGGTGATGAGAGGGCGTACAGGAGTGAGATATGCCAATTAGTGGTGCCACAGCAATAACCTGGCAGTCAACATTAGTAAGACAAAAGAGCTGATTGTGGACTTCCGGAAGGGTAAGATGGAGGAACACATACCAATCCTCAGAGGGATCAGAAGTGGAGAGAGTGAACAGTTTCAAGTTCCTGGGTGTGAAGATCTTGGAGGATCTAACCTGGTCCCAACATATCGATGCATAAAGAAGGCAAGACAGCAACTATACTCCATTAGGAGTTTGAAGAGATTTGGTATGTCAACAAATACACTCAAAAACATCTATAGATATACCACAGAGAGCATTCTGACAGGCTACGTCACTGTCTGGTAAGGAGGGCAGGGGGCTACTGCACAGGACTGAAAACAGCTGCAGAGGGTTGTAAATTTGGTCAGCTCCATCTTGGGGACTAGCCTACAAAGTACCCAAGACACCCTGTTTACCCTGCCATCAAAACTGAATTGAGACACAATAGAGATCTCCAAACAAAAGCAGGTTTCATTTGCAAAGAAACACATTGAAAACAGTTACTATGGAGGGGATTAAGCTGGAAGGCCGAGTGGTTCAGGCTTCAAAATTAGACTGAAAATCAAAGATTAGAACTGCTAGAAATCCAAAATAAAAACAGAAAACACTGGAAATACTCAGGTCAGGCAGCACCTGTGAAAAGCAAAACAGAATTGATAGAATACAAAACATGAAGTCTGTTTCTTTCTACAGAAACACCCCAACATAATTGTTTCCAGCATTTCTAATTTTCATTTCAGGTGACATTAAATCTATGCTAAAATTCAGCCTTTCAAAAAAATAAGTATAAAAAAATTAGTAAAATCATTCATAAAGAAAGTAAATCAACAAGGATGGCACTTAATCCTTGCAATTATTAAGTAACATTGCCAACTCTTACTACGCAAGGTTCAGGAGTTTGTAACAACATAATTGATTTGGTCTTGGCACTTTTCTATAACCATTCCAAAGAAACCCAAGGCCTCAACATGCACCAACGAAAATATCTGGATAAAACTAATCCTGGCAAGGAAGTGCAATGTTAAATTATTACAGCAAGTTTAGCCTTGTCACTGATGGAAGTCAAACAAGACAGCACTACAAAGGCTAATTCAGAGGAGCTCACATAAATCAAGCTCAAGAACAATACAGCTCGCAAAATAACTGGGCGTTCTTTAAAGCGGGCGGAATCTTGGAGGTTGGAGAAAGTGATACTGTGAGAATTGACGAGATGTGCAAATATAAGCACCCAATACTCCTGACAGATATTGGGCAAGAAACATAGGCTTGCTGACAAATCATCATGTAGCACGGTGGTTAGCACAGTGCCAGTGATCACTGTTCGGGGGATCGAATCCCGCCATTGTCTGTATGGAGTTTGTAAGGGTACTCTGGTTTCCACACACAATAGGGTTAGTATCCTGTGGGTATGCTATGTTGGCACTAGAAGCATGGCACCACTTGATCCTCCCTGCACAGTCCAGCATAGTCCTCCCCGATTTATGTAAACATATTTCACTGTATGTTTCAATATAAATGTGGCAAATAAAGCAAATCTTTATCTTTGCAAGGTGAGAAAGACTTTGTGATTTTATCGTTAAACAAGTAGAAAATTAATGCACTAAGTTAAGACAAAATAACAGAAGCAGAGTAAGACAATTAGCAAGTATTGTTTCAGTAAAACATTATCGGTCCTTGGGGTTTTGCCGAGTTTTTAAGATCTTGCCTAATGCAAAATGTATTTCACTGTTGACTGCTGGATGAATTAATTCAGTTAAAGTTGTTCCATGCTCGTAATTTGAAACATGGATTTGCATGTAAAATTGTGTTAATAGAAATGGTATTCAAAAATATCAGAGAATTTCATTCACCACTAGTGAATGGTATAGTTGCAGTCAAGATTCGGAAAGTGTAGACAAGTTCAAAGTTGCAGGTCTGACGTAACAAGCTGCTGGAGTAACTCAGGGAGCCAAATAGCATCTATCGACGGGCAGGGCTGGTGAAGGAATTGTCAGTGTTGAATAAAAATGTCAACAACTCCTTCTCTGCTCCAGCACCTTAGCAGATGTTGCTCAACCCGGCAGAGTGCTTGTTGCTCCAGATTCCAGTACCTGCGGTCTCGTGTCTACAAGTCCAGAGTGTTCTGGCCAGACCAATTGCAGTCAGTCACCACAGCCTTTTCAGTTTAGAATAGCTAAGTATTTCTTATTTAAAAGACAGGTCACATTTGGTCACAGTTTACTGATCAAAAAATCAAGATGAACTACAAAAGCAATTTCAGTGACATTTTGGAAACAATCCAAAAGGACTTCATAGTTATTCAGATAGCAAGGAACGGAGATTGTACCGTATTTGCCAAAAGCAGCAAAGCAAACAACATTGCATTCAAGTCAATATGTTGATTAACAATCTGTGCCTTAATATGCAAATTTATGCTGCCACTAATACTCTGATAATGAGACAAGAGCATTTGACAAGTGTAGCCAGATACCAGTAATGGAAAGCACCGTTATAGTGAAGCTTTTCTGACATGAGGGCAAATGAAATATGGACAACTACATAACACTAAGAACATGTGCCCATCAATGCCAAATAACAAAAATGAGAAAGTAATGAATAGTACAATTTTTGGTAAGTTGAAAGAATATTAATGCTTATTAATGCAGTGTTAATGCTTCAAAAATTACACTGAGGTTCCTAGTCATAAGATAATATGGATACTCAGGACTGCAGATGCTAGAATCTGGAGTAACACTCAAAAAAGCTGGAGGAACTTAGCAGATCAGCTAGTATCTGTGGAGATAAATGGACACGATGCTTGGAGCACCTCAAAACTTGGAGACAGCTACAATGGCATAACAGGATGCAATTTTTGCTTCAGACCAGATGTAATACCGTCCTATTGTAACTCCAGATATACTGATGAGCAAAACAAAAAGCAAAAATTGCACCTCACACTCACAAAGAACAAGGACAGTTCTGCAGAAATCAAGGAGGAAGCAACTGAAACAACATCTGAACTCAAAATAAAATTCCATCAGCTTTTACTGATAGATGCTTTACCCAAGAGATTAAAATGAGGATAGAGTTATAACTTACACACAGTTGTCAATAACTTAACTGTAACTTCATCCAAAATTGCAGGTAAAACCCAGGGAAACTTGGCAATATAAAAATATATACAAAAGGACAAAGCCATGATGGACAGAATTTGACCACTGTACTGATAAACAGAAGTGGATTGTTGTGGGGTTCATGTACCACTACTGAGCATACTAAAGATAAGCCAGTGTCCAAATGGGCTTGCAGACACTGGCTTATTGTTAGAATGGACATCTCACGGATGGCCAGCAGAGACTGATACTGTGCCTTTTCATAGTGGCTTTCTATTTTGATCCACTGTTTGCAACTTTCAAGAAATGAAATCGAACATACGACTAGTTCCTTAAAAGGATAAGGAAAATATTTGGAGCTACTCTCAAAAAAGCTCTGCCTGGCCAATCTCTTGCTAAAGCACAGAACAAATCCACACACTATACCATCAAGTATGCACCTCAAAACATGAAGACTAAGAACAAAATTAGCATATTTAAACAAATCTGCCTCCTGAAATTCAGTAGAAGTTCAGTCATAAACATCACCAGGATTCTCATAAAAAAAATACTGTTTCAAGAAAATCACCTTCTTAGATGATAGCAACCTTCCAGGCAGGTAAAGCTCACATTAGTAAAACACAAGAACCATATTACAATAGGAAGAAATAAGCAGAATCAAGGTAAATTCAATTGAAATTGGTGTCAGAATCAAAGGCAGACATGAACCAAGTCTGGATAGTGAACCACTCAATTAAAGCAAATGACAGTTACCAAGCATACAAAAAGTTAAACTGATAAAAAAAATGATTATGTTTAATAGTACAAAATAAGGAAAATGAGTTGGAGGTGACGAGAAGCACATGGGAAACATGTAGCAGTTAAAGGCTAATCAAGGAGAAGACTGAGTCCTCTTAAAGACCATCAGTGCTGCCTGTGTGTGGAGTTGCAGGAGACAGCTAAGATTTTTAATGTTTGACAAGAAGAAAAAGCTGGAATGGCAGCTTAACATTTCTAATTCAACACCAACACACAAACAGATAAAAGTAACCCCAAAAATGTTAGGCTCTGTAAATATCAATAGTGATTTTACTTTTATCTCCAATAGTTTTACTGTTGAATTGCAAATGTGATTACCAAATATACTCCAAATCCCACCTGCTTAATTTTGTTGAATCAGCTCATGTTGCATTTTTCCAAATGTCTCTGGAAGGGCAAAAACAGCACATCCACGAGTTCTCCCTTGCCTATTATAGGACAGGTTTACTCCTTCTGTACACACGGTTTCCAGATGGTCACAAAGCTTGGACTTGAGGATCTAAGTACCATTCCCAGTCCCCACTTTGGGGAATGCAGACCACGACAACATAAAAATCAGTGGAGCTGCTACGTGCATTTACTCCCCCACACCTTTGAATGATTTTCCGTTCTTCTGTTAATCCCATTCGATGATGGTTGTTGGAAATGTGTTAGTTTCAGGAGAAGTCAGGCCTTGAAAATGTGAACAGAGCCTGCCCAATAGAGTTGACTGAACTCTAACACAGAGTTAGAGTTGTCCTGAGAGAGGACACTGACTTTAGACAGAGCCACAGAGTGAGTGAGTGAGTGAGTGTATAATACGACCTATTTTAGATCTTGTTGATTAGAACTAAGGATATGATTGTGTTCAATGCTGAGCAGTATCAATAAATAGCAGTCTGATGTAGATATTGCTATTGTCTAGGTGGTTCAAGGCTGACTGGAGCACCAGTGAGATTGCATCTACTGCAACCCATTGTGATGACAGGATGTTGGGACTACTTGCCCATAGTTCTCAAAGACCCTCTCCTCCAAATTCCTCATAAATGCTACAGCGCTACCTGCTGCGACCACTTCCTCCAAGTACTCACTACCCAGTGCAAAGAGGTTGCCTCTGTCTCTAAACTCCCTTATCTGTGCCCTCTTCTTTGGACTCCCCAACTCTGAGGAATAGGCTAGAATAGTCCACCTCATCCATATGCTTCATGACTTTATGAACTTTGTGAGGTCACCTCTCATTCCCTACACTCCAAGGAGTGAAGATTCAGCATAGCCAACTTTTTCTATAGCTTAGGCCCTGTAGTACAGGCAGCATCCTCGTAAAGCTCTTCTGCACCCTCTCCAGTTTGACGATATCTTTCCTAATAAAAGGATACCAAAACTATACACAATGCTGCAAGAGCAGTCTCACCAACTTATATAACTGCAACATAATGTCCCTACTCCTAAACTTTCTGCATTGACTGAAGGCCAGCATGTGAACATATTTTCCACCACCCTGTCTACTTGTACAGCTACTTTCAGCAACACTTGCACTTTTACTCCCAGATCCCTGTGTTCCACAATACTCATTAGTGGCCTGCCATTCACTGTAAAGGTCCTATCCTGGTTTGAATATCCAAAATGTATCATGTCACACTTATCTAAATTGAAATCTATTTGTAATTCATCATCTAATCTTCCTAACTGATCAAAATCTCTAATTCATTGTAACCTGTGCATATCAGCAAAACCCCCTATTCGGTATCAGTGGCAAACTTGCTCATTGTGCCACGTGCCTTCATATTCAAATCACTTACACATACTGTAAAATGAATACCAAGTCTCAACACTGACCCCTGGGGCACTCTACTAATCACAGGCATCCAGTCAGATAATTGCTCCCTGCTTCCTTTCATTGAACCAATTCTGAATCCATCTTGTTAGCTCTTCCCATGTAACCCAACCTTCCAATCAGCTTGCCATGTGTGATCCTATCAAGGGCCTTATTCAAGTCCATGTGGACAACATCAGCTGTCCAACTTTCATCTATACTTTTACTCACCTCTTCAAAAAAACTCCAGTCCCGCTTGCTGGCGCAATAATATCAGCGAATAATAATAATATACTCTGCAGCGAAGGTTCCCGAGTTCAAATCCAAGTCGGGTTGAGCGTCGAGCTAGCAACTCGGCCTTGTAAAAACAAGGATAGCTTGCTATGGAAACACCATCATGGCAGTGCCCCGATAACTCCACTGCCAAGTTAAGGGCTATTCTTCTTCTCTTCTCAAAAAACTCCAAATAGATTAATCAGACATGGCCTCCCAAAACCATGCTGAATATTACTGATCAGGTCTTCACTATCCAAGTCATACTAGGCCTTGTTCTTCAGATTTCTCTCCAGTAACTTCTCTACAAATGAAGTTAGGCTCACTGGCCTATAATTTCCTAACCTGCCCTAGTTATCCTTCTAGAAGAATGGAACAACATTAGCCACCTTCCAGTCTTCTGGAACTTCCAACAGTGACTAACAACAAAGCAAATGCAGTGGGTTACTGTTAATTGGTCCATCAGCTAATTGGGACAGCCAGTTATGAATTTGAACAAACTCTTAAAGAACAAGAACTAACCGAGAAAATAGCCAAGGTTTTCTTTTGTTTATTTGGGACACGAGACTGGGGACTTCCCTGGATACAGTGGATAACTATAACTTTTTCTGTTCCCCATCATACCTGCGCTCTCCTTGAAGCATTGCAAAGCTTCTTGGCCGTTGATCTCATTAGGCTAGTCTGCCGGAGTTTACTTCACACGCCTGGACAGCTATGTCCCTATTATACCAGTTCTCAGTATTTTTAATTTGCACAATTTGTCTTTTTTGAACATTGGTTGTTTATGTATATATTTTTGTAAATTCTGTTATATTTATTTCCCATTAAATGTCTGCAAGTAAATGAATCTCAAGGTAGTACATGGTAACATATACATATCTTGATGATAAAATTTACTTTGACTTTGAGTTAACCTTTCCCCCCTTAGTTCCATTTACACACCACCTTCTTCAACTCACCTCTAATCCAATACCAATAAATCCACATTTGCTACAAAGGATGAAAAACATCCACCTTTTCTCCCCTTACAAATTATTACAGTTAACTCTGCCTTCGGTATCCTGTGTTTCAAGAAAACCACTTAGTGGACCCAAATCACTCCTCATAACTAACATTCTTCACTGGTGAAGCCTATAAAGCTCCTCTGAATGTCAACTATAATTGGTTGTCTCTTGACTTGTCTCAGCTCATCTCCTATGCAAGCTCCACCATACTTCAGTTATCACCAAACTCAACTACACCTACAGTCTTCTGCTGACTTTTCACTTTCTAAACCAGCTCATCCAACTATCTGCTGTTCATATAGTAAAATGGATCAAGCATAGTTTATCACCTAAAATATTTACCAACCAAAATTTTTTGCAACACCTTTAATTCAATATGATCTTACAGGCATTGAAACAACTCCATAGACTTAACCTTCCTAACCACAGTAAACACCTCTAGTGCTATAACAATTTAGAGCTCAGCAATGCTCCAATCCAATCTCTGGTGTAGTCTTAATTTTCTTCATCTCTTGATGCAAAACTATTTGCCTGGAGGATGGTGTTTGACAAATATACTCTGGTCAAAACTCCAGATTCCCTCCTTATTCCTCACCTTTTGCCCCAAACACTTCCTCTCTTCTATTGTGATTCTTACAATCAGAATTGCTTAGATTTATCAAACATAACACATCTGTTTGGCTCAAAGTCAAATATTCTCTGATAAATATTCCTGGAACATCAAGTCGCTTTTTATTGTCATTTCAACCATAAACTGCTGGTACAGTACACAGTAAAAATGAAATGACATTTCTCCAGGACCATGGTGCTATATGAAACAACACAAAACTACACTAGACTATGTGAGACAACTCAAGGCTACACTAGGCTACGTAAAAAAAACAACACAAAAACTACACTAGACTACAGACCTACACAGGACTACATAAATTGCACAAAACAGTGCAGGGCAGTACAATAATTAATTAATAAACAAGACAATAGGCACAGTAGAGGAAAATTTCAATATAATAATAAGTGATGTAGATGTCAGTCTAGACTCTGGGTATTGAGGAGTCTGATGGCTTGGGGGAAGAAACTGTTGCACAGTCTGGTCGTGAGAGCCCGAATGCTTTGGTACCTTTAGCCAGATGGCAGGAGGGAGAAGAGTTTGTATGAGGGGTGTGTGGGGTCCTTCACAATGCTGTTTGCTTTGCGGGTGCAGCGTGTGGTGTAAGTGTCTGTAATAGCGGGAAGAGAAACATATTATAAATGAAATTATTATAACACTTCAGAGGAATATCTCCAAAAAAAAACAAACAAACGAACAACAAAGCAGAGAGCAAGCAAGTACACATTGAGTACTTATCTGAAATGCTTGGGGTTGGAAGCGTTTTTGATTTTTTCATACTTCGAAATATATAACGAGATAGTTTGGGAACATCATCATTTCCGACTCTGAATTTGTGCGCTAACAGTAAACAATCTTTGTCTTACAGTTGCTCATCACACATGTACTTAGCAGTAAAAATTATATACCATGAATATAATGCATACAGGGTTTTAAAAAAGCAGCATGGCAGCATCTGGAGAATACCTGAATCAGTTGTTGAATAACAATAAACAACTGCAGGCTTTCAGTCAGTGCCTATAATGCCACGTTTTGGTTAAAAGGTTACAGTACACTGTACTTGTATTTTACATAAAATTTTTTAAAAAGATATAAAAACAATCAGCATTGTAGACTTCTGCTGTTAGATTTTCACGAGCAACACTTTAACAATTGAATGCCGTTATGCAAGGAATAAAAACGAATGAGCATCGTAGGCTTGTTCTGCTGCTAGAATTTCGTGGTCGGCAGACACTTAAAAAAATGTTAATGCTATGCCTTTTCTTCAATTTCTGCAAGCAGCCTGCTGAATATTCACAATTACCTTCAATTTCAAGTTTGTCGTGATAGATCTTTGCCTGTTTCATGATCAGCACACAGTGCCTTCAGAAAGTATTCAGTCTCCAACTGTTCCTTCACATGAGTAATACAATGATTTTTGATTAATTTAACTGAGAATTTTTATTTCTGAATCATATGCTCCTCCCCCCAACAGTAGAGCCTCAAAAATGGAAAATCGTAAAGCACGAAAAACCAAAAATTTAAAAGCTGAAATGTCAACAGTTGAAAAGTATTCATCCCCCTTTGCTCAGCACTTAGTTGAACCACCACTTGCAGCTATTACAGCCAGTAGTCTTTTGGGACAAGTCTCTATTAGCTTTGCACAATGTGATTGGCCATTCCTCCTTGCAAAACTGTTCAAGCTGTGCTGTTAGTTGGGGAGCGGTGGCGGACAGCAATCTTGAGGTCTTGCAGAAGGTGTCCAATCAGTTTAAGATCATGACCACTCCAGGGCTGCTCTAGCAGTGCGATTTTGCTTTATGCAGTGTTTTTCTATTTTTCATTAACTTCTGTCATGACATACCAGGTCACTTCTCAGACCTGTCTGTGCTGTGCAGACTTTCACATTGCCTAGGAACATTCCTAGAGTCTTGTGAAATTTTCCATTTATGATGTCACATCAGCACAAAAAATTGAATTTAAGAAGTTTTCAGGTTTGAGATTTTGGATAAGGGATACTCAACCTGCATAACTGGTTGATTATATCACAAACAGAAATCTTTACAATGTATTTGGAAATCAATAACATGGAAATCTTAAAACAAATCTTTCTTTGATATTAGAGATTCGCATGAAGTTATTTCCATGTATTTTCAGATGCCTTGTCCATCTTAACAAAATATTTAGAAAACTTTGACTCAGTCTGGAACTTATGCCTATCAGAATCAGCTTTAATACCACCGGCATATGTCGTGAAACTTGTTGTTTTGCAGCAGCAGTACAATGGAATACGTAGTAATAGAGAAAAAACTAAGTATATATATTAAACAGTTAATTAAGCAGTGCAAAAATACAAATAAAAAAGTAGTGAGGTAGTGTTCATGGGTTCAATGTCCATTCAGAAATCGATGGTGGAGGGGAAGAGCCATTTCTCAATCATTGACTGTGTGCCTTCAGACTTCTGTACCTCCTCCTTGATGGTAGCAATGCGTACAAGGCGTAGCCTGGGTGATGATCATCCTTGATGATGGAGACCACCTTTTTGAGGCATAGCTCCTTGAAGCTGTCCTGGATATGATCGAGGCTAGAGCCCATGATGGAGCAGACTGAGTTTAAAACTCTCTGCAGCTAATTTTGACGTTGGGCAGTAGCCACCCCACCCCACCCCAGACAGTGACGCAGGCAGTTAGAATGCACCCCATGGTACATCTGTAGAAATTTGTAAGTGTCTTTGGTGACATACCAAATCTTCTAATGAAATACAGCCACTGTTGTGCCTTCTTTGTAGCTACATCGATAAGTTGGGCCCAGAATAGATCCTGAGCGATACTGACACTCAGGAACTTGAAATTGCTCACTCTTTCTACTTCTGATCCCTCTGCGAGCTCAGATCTTAAACACAGTCATGCATTATGAATATGGTCTATTTAGTACTGGAGGGAAAAATAAAGTTAAGAGATTGATAGAAATAACGTGTTTCACTTCCAGAGTACTGCAAAGTTTCACTGTAATAAAACCATTAAGACTTAAAACAATTAAATTTTTTTTTAAATAGCTGTTCAGCCAAACAGTTATGCCCTCAACTACATCTCTTCCATTTCACACACATCTGCTCTTACCCCATCCTCCCAGGGATAGGATTCCTCTTGTCCTCACCTACCACTCCACCAGCCTCCGCATGCAGTAGACAATTCTCCGAAACTTCCACCGAGCACATCTCCCCTTACCCCCGCACTTTCTGCAGGGACCGCACCGACATGACTCCCATGTCCATTCATCCTTCCCCACTGATCTCCCTCCTGGCACTTATCCTTGCAAGCAGAACAAGTGCTGCACCTGTATCAACATCACCTCCCTCACCACCATTCAGGGCCCCAAACAGTACTTACAGGTGAGGCGACACTTCAGCTCTGAGTCTGTTGGGGTGATATATTGTGTTCGGTGCTCCCACTGTGGCCTCCTGTACATCAGTGAGACCTGGCGTAGATTGGGAGACCATTTCGCCAAGCACCTACACTCCATCCGCCAGAAGAAGCGGGATCTCCCAGTGGGAACCCATTTTAATTCACTTCCCATTCCGATATGTCAATCCATGGCCTCCTCTACTATTGCAATAAGGCCACACTCAGGTTGGAGGAACAACACCTTATATTCCGTCTGGATAGCCTCCAACCTGATGGCATGAACATCGGTTTCTTGAACTTCTGGTAATGGCCCACCCCACCCCCGCCCTCTCCGCCACCAGTCCCATTTTCCTTCTCTCACCTTATCTCATTGCCTGCCCAATTGCCTCCCTCTGGTGCTCCTCCTCCCTTTTCTTTCTTCCATGGTCTTTTATGCTCACACATCAGACTCCCCCTTCTCTAGCGCTGTATCTCTTTCACCAATCAACTTCCCAGCTATTTACCTCATTCCTACCCCTCCTGGTTCATCTCATTTTGTGTTTCTCTCACCTCTTCCCCACCTTTTAAATCTACTCCAGATCTTTTTTCCTCCAGTCCTGCCAAAGGGTCTCGGCCAAAAACGTCGACTGTTTTTCCCCCATAGATGTTGCCTGGCCTGCTGAGTTCCTCCATCATTTTGTGTGTGTTGCTTGGATTTCCAGCATCTGCAGATTGTCTCGTTTCAGCCAAATAGTTTTTCAGATTGCTTATTGCCAGGTGAAAAAGTGCAAACTCATTAAAACTATTAGAAAATATTATTTATATTCCCTATCAGAACCACTGAAGGAATTGTACAGCAATCTTCACAGCTCTGACTGGCCGCAAAAGTCACACTATGTATGCAGATACAATTTGTAAAGTGACACTACAGCATGTGACATCGTACTCACTCCAAACACAAACACACATATTATCTAATATCTGACTATTAAGTGACCTTGGTTTCAAATTTAATGTCATTTTGTTAATATAACAAATTGTACAAACTAACTACTATAGGGTCTTATTTTACAATTTTGTACTCATCATTAAAGCACCTTGACCTTAACACAGCCATCTGACAATTTTGTACATTAGGAGTTGTTAACTAGAGCTCTCGTATTTTTTCAGTAGTTCTTGAAAAACCTTCATGTTGCCTACCATAAAATGCCTATCACAGAAAATACCACTGTTTCCAAAATACGATTTTATGGACTTTGGCAGTATACATCATTCCCCCTTGCTTTATACTTAAGAACTGGTCAGATGAGGGCTAAAAGAAAGGTAGGTTTGCATAGTTCTATTGTAAAAATGAAAGACAACACCAGTGCTTAATATTAGCAAAGAATTATGTGAAGTAATCAACCAATTGAAAAATGCTCCACATAATAAAATCTTCAGCTAATGTATAATTAAACCTATAAATTAAATCCAATATTGCATTGAATTCTTATTGATAATTCATTTCTTCATTTAGAACCAGCAACTATAATCCCAAAGGCTAGAATTATTTTTACACACAATTTTACAGAGGATCAAACAGTAACTTTAAAATTAGTACACAGTGTTGAAGTGAGGGGAGGGAAATAGAAAGGGACTGCATTTATAGGAATATGAATTTTAAAATTCCAGTTATGATTCATTAAAGATTCATGCTCCTTTATGAATATTGGTGATAAAAGAAAATAATTGATTTGAAACACCGCAGGTAATGGTTGTATTTTCAGATTTTTAAAAAAGTGACATATTAACTACAGCCAACCTTCAGATACATGCTGGAAAAGCAAGTGTTTTAGGAAGGAACTGGTAGAGCATGCAAGGGCCAATCACACAAACTCCCCTGCATGCTAATAAGACCACAGAACTGTCAAACACAACTCTCTTGACGTGGATTCACAGAAAGCCTTGGTATTCTAGTGCAATTAGCCTAATAAAACATCATTTGGCCAGAACAAGCTCTGATATTGGTTGTTCTGTAGGGAAATGCTACCCAACTGGCCTACAAGGTTAGATTTAGATGTTGAATAAGTACTTCTATATTTTTAAAAATATCCTGAATATTTAAATCCTAACAATTAAAAGCAGAAAACACAGCCACAAGAGATTTTGCAGATGCTGGAAATCTAGAGTAACACACAAAATGCTAGAGGAACTCAGCAGGTCAGGTAGAATCTATGGAAAGGAATAAACAATCGACATTTCAGGCCAAGACCCTTCATCAGGACTGGAAAGGAAAGAGGAAGAAGCCAGAAAAAGAAGATGCGAGGCAGGGAAGGAGTATGGCAGGTACTGAGTGAGCACATGCTCAGGGTCAGAGATCACAGAGGGGGAGCAGTGAGAGAGGGCCTTACCATTGAAAAGAAGATTTAAACTAAAAACGTAGTTAGGCCCCTAGGTCAGGCCAAATGGCTGAGCCAACTGCGACATGGTTGCCACTCTCAGTCCTCTGCACCTCATGGAAGGGCCATACAATGAAGGCTTCCAGTGCAAGAGAACTGGTGGGAACACGAGGCACAGGCAGTGTCTGGCATATTCCAGACAAATATCTGCAGGAAAAAAGGAAAGAAAAACAGTGATTGGCAAAAACAGCTTAAAGGAGAAAGTTGAGGCTCACATTGTCACATACACATGTTGTGCAAAACCACTTAAAATGTGGGCCTTCGTAACACCTCAAAATTCTAAATCTGACCAAACTCAAAACTAAACTACATGGCATTCAATACATCATTCTCAGACTGTGAGTGCACCAAGGATTTTCATTAAAACTGGCTCCAATATTAATTGGTGTAGAAATTTAGAGTTGGGTACTGTTGCATTTTATGAGTACATATTCTTATAACAAGGGCATAATTTCCTGCAGAATACAAGTACTTATTTTGCAAACTCTCCCTTCCTTCATCAGTTCTGCTAAAACATGACTCATTGCTTTAAAAAACACACAATATCACTCTTTCCTGATGCAGCTATTCTATCTTTCACCCTGTCCACTCTTCACCCAACCTCCACAACCTATGGGTATCTTTAGGCCTTTAAAACTCAGGAGTAACAAGTTAAAATTTCATGATCTACTTCATCTTTACTTTTTAAGCATGATAATAACAACTTGAAAAGAAAAGGTGACTTTCAAGTCAGCTTTCTAATAGTAACTCACAAAAATGCTGGAGGAATTCAGCAAGCCAGGCAGCATCTATGGAAAACAGTATAGTCAACATTCCAGGCCAAGACCCTTTCCAGTCCTGATGAAGGGTTTTAGCCCAAAATGTCAACTGTACTCCTTTCCATAGATGCTACCTGGCCTGCTGAGTTCCTCCAGCATTGTGTGTGTGTTGCTTGGATTTCCTGCATCGGCAGATTTTCTCCTGTTTCTAATAGTAACTGATATTTTTGCACACAGGCCAAAATGTGATAATTGGAAAGCCATCTGAATACATGGACAGCACAGCAGTGCAGCTAGTAGCGCTGTTGCCTCACAGCATCAGATACCTGGGTTCAATCCTGGCCTCAGTTGTCTATGTGGAGTGGACACATTCTCCCTGTGACTGTGCTGATTTTCTCTGGGTGCTCCAGTTTCCTCCCACAAATGCACCGGTTGGTTGGTTAATTGGTCACTGTGGGTAAGCATAAATGTCACAATACTCCTTGAAGAGCAAGACAGTTGCTCTGATTTGCTCAATATTTATCTCCAAAAACAGATCAACTACTGCTTTTACAAAATCCTGTATTGAGCCAAGCTCAATGCAGAAGCAAGGATATTTTCTCAATTGCTACTTTTACCTTGTAAAATTCTCTAAAAACATAAAACTGCTTAAAAGTGACTGAAACACACTCCTGTTCTCCATGTGAACAGTTTGACTCCAACTTGCAATGTATCTATCTGTCCTTTACCTATTTATCTTGAACTATATTTGTCCAGTTATCTCCATAGTTGTGAAAGAGATTTTAGGTGCACTTTAACAACACTGTGGCATTACAGCTCAAAACTAAAAGAAAATACAAACAAGAGCCAAAATTCAAGATTGTGCATTTCTATACAACCTATTGGTACAATAGCTGGGAAAAGTCAAAAACCCAGTTCCTTCTCTGCTATATCTGAACTGCACCTTTTTTTTTTAAACTTACATAAAACAATGAGATCCAAATTGGGTCACAAAGACCTGCCAGGAAGATTGCCCAAGGTTAGAGCATTGAGCTTGTTTCAAAAATGGCATGATACTACAAAAGGGAAAATAATGAGCTGGGTCATTTTAAAGCACAAATTAAAATGACCCAGCAGTCATCTTCGCTATGATTTTGTCTCCAAGTGAAGCTTGTGCTTCAAAATTGCACTGCTGACTCTTCAAAAAAACTGTGTGGCAATCATTTTCTATGTTAGGAACCTAATTCACTTTATATTGTACAAGAAAATCAACAGCACAGGTAGACTATGCCCAGCTTGTGAATTTAAAATAATTATACATCAATGTTAAAAATTCAGCTTATGAAATCCAGCTGATGGTAGTTATTCAGTTCAGACTGAATGCCAAGAATGCAGCGGCCAAGTAAATTACTTTGTGGCTACACCTAACCAGGCTTAATGTTTCTCAAACTCCTCTGTTAAAATTTCACTGAGAAAGTTTTCAGACATTAAATGAATGCAATCAAAAGTACACAGAAGAACAAACTATCACTAAGAAAGTTATTTTATTTGCCACAAAGTATTATAAATCTATTCATCATTCAGGAAAAGATTCCATTGTGCACTAGTCTGGTAAAAATAAAACATAACATTGTATGTATATTTCAAGGACTCACATTAACATCTATTGTTTTCAAGTATCTGTATCAGAGTACAAAGGTAGACATTATTTCAAAAAGGATGCTTAAATTTTGTTCTGAAGTAACTTAATTTTCCTTTCCATAATATGAAAAGGAATTTGCAGAAATCCCGGCATTTAGCCTTGTAAGTACAAGGAGATCCAGCAGAAGAAAGATTGTACTGCCTATTACCCAATTGTGCTATTGCTGGACTTGGTCCTGTATGAATTCCCCAGCATGTCAGCCAAGGAATTTGACCATAAAACCTACACTAGATTAAAGCTGGCAAGGGATCCAGTCACTTACGCATTGGAACGGCAGCACAAATAGTAAAAACAAGTTACAGTTCTAATTAACAGCATTTGCATTAGTATTTTAGTCATTTAAATTGATTTTAAAAACCTTTTGAAATTACTTTTAAAATGTTAATTATTTAAACAATTAATATTTTTGAATGCCAAGAGCATTCAAAAGCTTTTTAAAAGAAACTGTCAGCTTTGATGGCAGAGCTGATGGGTTTGGCTTTCTGGGCATCAAACGATCCTCTCAGCAGTTTCACGGACAGGCCGTGTTCTGGTCCATCAGTTACAATGCACCAGGTCCGCCATTCGACAAGTTCATGTCATTGGATCTGAAGCAGGTTTTCAGGATTCTGTGGGACTCAACACGTGGCATCTTCAACACACTTTCACCTAACAAAACATGCCTGTTGCAAAGAGATTAGAACCCCGAGCTTCCTGTTGCCTGTTACTTTTATTCTATGTCCCACCCCACCAATCTATCTGCACCTTCCTGCACCACTTCAATGTGTTTTGTTTGAAATTGCCTCTTGGGTCCCCTTTAAATCTTTCCCCTCTCACCCTAATCTTCTACCCTGGGGAAAAGACTACGGCCACCCACCTCATCAATGCCTCTCATGAAGTTATATACCTTTATAAAGTCAGTAAGTGAACACAGGTGGATGGGAAATCTGGAGCAATGATCACGAGTTCCATTTTGCCCCATCAGTCAGGTGTTTAAAAGAGGCTGAAGTCTAGTTTGGAGATTCTCTGCTTGGATACCGTGAACCTTAAAATCCTAATGCCTTTGGACCAGACACTAGTAACAGGGTAGACATGTACCCCAGCGGTTGAGAAAGTGTAACTTCATGTTCCTTCTGGGACCACTGCTCTCTACCACACTCAGTATCGCATTCTCCATCTTCCAGTAATTCATTTTCTACCTGTATTAGAACAGGCCATTTCTGTTGCAAATCATCCAACTATGACATTGGTTTCATTGTTCTCTCCCATTGGTACAGCCTGAACATAAATCGTTGTCTTGCTATTAGCAATACATATAGTCAAAACATAATTACCCAGTAATTGTCAATTTATCCCTCAACCTAATCTCAGGTTCCCCTTTGTTCTATCCACCAGCTCCTCTGCAGTTTAAGATAACCTTTTATTCTCTCTTTCCCAGGTTAGACAGATACATCAACCTGAAATATTAACCATTTCTCTTTCCACCGAAACTGTCTGATCTGAATTGTGTTTCCAGCATTTTGTTGCTCAGTTCAGATTTCTAGCAACAGAAAAGGTTTTCATTTTTACTTACATGCAATCTGTTCACAGAATTTGCTTGAACAAATTGATCGGAGGTATGACTCACAAATATAATCACTTTTCCCAGAAGATTGGAGAAAGAGGTCGTGGCAACTTCTTCCACTAAAAGCAGGGTATTTTTTCCTAAAGATATAGTCAGTGGAAAATAACTTACATCATGGATTAAATCAATCTCAGTTGTTTGTGGGCACCAAGCTTGATTTGATAATTTCACTGCCATTTATCATCAAACTACCTGCTTAAAACACCATTGCTTTAATAAGCAACTACTTCCCAACTACAAAAACATGAAGTTGACAACCACGGGAAAAGATTTCCCATAGTTTATTATTGTAATATGCAACCTACAAATGCAGTAATATAAATTACTACAGATAAACATCTGAATTCTAAAGAATTAAACACAAGGGAAACAAATGTAGGTAGAGCAAAAAAAACACCTTTATAAAGACAATTTCTTTTTAGCATCGTTACATGTCCTAAACTTCTCAATCTGTCTAATGTGTTAACTATTCATACATTTGGTCAAGACTACTTAATTCGTTTTTGATATTTCAAAAGTAGCAACATCCTTTTACTAAAGTAGTACAGCAAATAAACAGTTATTCATATGTTAAATGAATCAAGTCATGGGCATATAATACAAAAAAAAGCCTAATGGTTAGAATTCTAGTCAGTCAATAATAAAGACGACAAGACTGGAGAAATAGCTCTTGCACCTTGACCCAAACTTCCATCCAAATGTATTGGATAAATTGCGTGTTCATGTCTCATTTTTAGGTACACAAGTGTTTTTGCAAAACAGCCTAACAGCCTAAAACAATTCCATGGTTGTCATGTGTATGATTTAAGCATTCCATTTCATGCTCTGTAACTGTACAAAAAGGTTACAACCATATTGATAGAACTATTTTTGTATCTTTAAAACAAAATTTCCTTAGTCCAAGAAGAATGCTGCTACATGCTTAAATTAATCTTTATTTTTCCCCCTTTATCCCCTTGCTAAGAAGAACTGAGTTTAAGTGCCCAGTTGAATCACCATTCATTACAGATTTCTGTTCTTCTACCGCTACAGGTATGTGCAAGACAGATGAGAGCCAGGGCAGTTCTGCGCTATGAAGAAAGCACATCATAGTTAAGTCAATTGTGCAGTAACTGTAAGAGGGCATCATAGCAAGACTAGTTCTGCAACATACATAAAGCTAACATACAGAATGTTAATGAAATCAGCTCACCAATCATGTACATGCATGAAGCAGACAATTAAAAAGACTGCTGCAGTTTTGAAATTTTCATGTCATACGTACTATTAGATATCATGGTCTATTCACTTTTTTTGAAATCTTAAAGAAGGATCACAAAGAGAACACTAAGAAACAAAAGTGTCAAAGGGAATAGGGATATTACAATTTAAAAAGTAAAAAGGAAACTAAACTCACTTTTAACTCCAAACATGCCATTACACAAATACCACAAATTAATGTAAAAAGCAGCAGGTATATTTAATTGTTTCTTTCCAAACTATGTTCATCAAGGATCACCTCATATTTAGACCACTTTACGTTTCTCACACAAGGTTGATCTCCAACAATGATGTGACAAGCAATCATAGAACATTACCAATTCATTCAGTCACAGCACTGAATGCCAAGCTCAGTGGTTCTGCTCACACCTGCAAGGTGAAGTACTCATTTCAGCTTTTACCAACAAGGTGGTAAAGAGTCTGAAGGTCAACTCGTTCCTTGTGTGTACAAGTAAAAGACAAGCAAGTGCCATCTGGGCCACCAATGCCCATCAATACTCCACTGAGCAGTAATGCTCATCACCATGGAATGGTCAAGGAGGAAGCAAACATTAAAGTGTAGATTGTAGAAATGTAAACGTAATCAAGTTGTATTATATGGGCCTGATTGGATATTTGCAGGAAATCAAAAATGTGTTTGTATGCTTGCAAAAACATTTACAACAGCATATCCATAGTTACTTAAAATCTACAAAACATTCCAAGATGTTTCATAGGAGTGCTAAAAAAAAGTAAAATCTAATGTGGAAATTTATCTATAAATTAATCCCTAGTGGCAGGATATTGCTTCATTGCGCCAGTGAGTCCATACAGCATCTGTGCAGGAACTGGAGCTTTAAGTATACAGAGGCATAAAGACTAGTGCATGTCAGCTCCTAATAACATTAGTCTGGGTCAAGTTGAAAATGACAAGCCCCATTTCCTCCCCTACAGATTTTGCATTTTGTTTTAAGATCCTAATCAAAACCTTTACACATCTGATGAGATAAGCAAGATGTCATAAACTTAATAAATTAACTCAAGGTCTTTTGTTGTTTTTAAAAATCACTGGAGAGCAATGGGGGAGGAACAAATTGTGGCATTAGGGTTAATGTATTCTAGTATTTAAATTTTCTATCAGTCTTAGTGACTAGTGGTACAAGTTGAGTAACCAGGAATGCACAGAGAATGAGAGATTGTGATAAAAGACATATTTCCATTTCATTCACTTACAAAAATAACCAAATATTTAAAAATCTAAGTAAATAATAAACTGTGTGTTTTCTATAAAGTTATTTTAAGAGATTAAAAAACTAGATTTCTGATGTCCCTTTTCACACAAGCTGAGTGACAAGGTTGAAAGTTTTAACACAAACGCACAAGATTGTTCAGATGCTTGAAAACTAGGGAATCACACACAAAATGCTGGAGGAATTCAGCAGGTTAGGCAGCATCTATGAAGAGAAATAAACAGGCGACTTTTCAGGCCAAGACCCTTCATCGGGTCCTTCCCTCCTGTCCTGGTTCTGATATGGCATGGCTCCATTAGGTATAGGGAGCACTTGCCCAAATGCCAAGCCAGCGATAGCTTTCACAGTCTTGTATTCAGTGGGTGAAACAGCAGACATGGATTTCTCCTAGGTGTGAAATACACACAACCATGCACAGAGAGTGCAATATTAGACTTTAAGATCTCAGTTTTGATACATGGCTACATACTCCACTAGTAATTCATGCATACAAGTTCACAATTTGGTTTGAATCTTTTCATTTCCACATGAGCCAAATAAATACAAAGCAATGTCACAAAATATTAATGTAAATCACAAGATCAAAACAGTCCCTGTAACATAAGGCCACTAGCTAATGAAAGTACTCAACTGACAATTTAAATTCCAGTGGCACAAATGCTATTAAACAAAAAGGTCATGCTTCCCATAAATTAGATAGGCAACCACAATGTTATTTCCTTTTATTCTATTTTTATAAACAATGTTTCTAGTTGCTCAATACATTGAGATTAATAAATTGGAAAGAAGCATTTTTATAAGTAAAATATTGTAGAAAATTCCATTCTGTAACATATACTGTAGTACGCCAGGGTAGGACAAGGACTATTGATAAACAGTGAACAGACAAAAAAAATTGCTAGTATAGGTGATGAATTTGACAGTAGTTGGATTTAACTTAGTGAATGTGACCTGGGAATTGCAGAATATGAATAACTGGAAAGAGACATTTCATCTGACCAGCATAAGGTTTCTATTATGAATCTTAATTTACAAAAACACAATAGTTCCACAAACCAAAATGTAAAACAAACCTTTGTAAGCTATCACAGACTACACTTAATCATTCTCTCAAGGTAATTCTTAAAATATCACAGCCAAATCAGTGTGATATTTATCAATAAAAGGATTACTGTGACATTATGATTATTAATCTTCATAGTACTTTTTTCCCCACTGAATATTACAAGAGGCATTGGTCTGTTAATCAAAAGACCAGTAATGACATCACCAGAAATTACCGATGTTAGACAAGTAGTATCTCATTAATTCTAATTTAGACAAGTTGCACCCAATAGAACAGGCTTGAATACGTTAGGGAAATTAATTAGGAGATGCGTTTTTAAAATTGGAACTGAGGGTATACAAACTCTACAAATGCAATTTGTATGTTAAACACTAGCGGAGGGGAAAATATTCAACAAATGCGTTAACCATCGCAACCCTACCTGGAAGAGGCCGCATAGGCATCTCTAACCTCAAACTGGCTTGTTGTGTGGTGCAACTGGATTTGAAACAGTTTCGGCAACCTTAAAACTCAAGTTTCAGTTCTAACAATTCTAGCGGAAGCAACTCCTCGCTGATCTGCCGAACATCGTTAGCCGAGCGTCGGTGCTGAACTCAAGGCGCGGGGAAGCCAAGAGAAGCCCACGGCATCTAACCTCAGTGTAAGGCTGCACGGTTGGAAACGTCTTCCAAACATTATCACACATCTTTACGCTCATCGCCCCATTTAACTCGGCTATTTAAGAAGAAAACTGGACCACAGAAAAGCAAACGGGCTTATTGCAACCATCTGCCTCTCGCTTCCAAAATAAAATAAGCGTAACAATAGTAACTTTGGATCATGTTCAGGCAGATTACACACAATTTGTCTACTCGCTCCGAGCACGCAACGCTCAAGGTTTCCGCATCTTTGCGCTGAGTTGGTTTATTATTTAAAAAAAGAGAAATAGAAAATGTCTTAGGAGGAAGCAGTGAAGGTGCGGGTGTGTGGGCAAAGTGCAGGACAGGGCAGACGGGGCACACCGAACGGGCTGGGCGCGAGCGCGAGCGCACCGGCACCCGCTGGAGACGGTCCCCGGGAGGCTCGCGGGGAACCGAGCCGGGCGCCGCCAGCGGGCTGCTCCTCCCGCCGGCCGCCACCGCTCCTCCACAGGCCCAGGGACAGGGACAGCTCGTCTACTCTCTCACTTCCACGGCCGCCACACTGAACAAACAAACCACAACGTAAAGTCTCAATGACAAAAAAGAACATTTGCGACCTCCCCCACCCCCTCATCTCACTCACCTCTCACCGGGCTCCACTTGCTGCTCCTCTCTCTGCAATAAGCCGCGAGTTCATTGAGCTCCTTTTATTTCACGTGTGTGTGTGTGTGTGTGTGTGCATGAAAGCAAAAAAAAAGTCAGGACCGACTGCCAGAGAACTGCCCTTTTGCCGAGGGTTCAATGGAAAATTATGTTCTTCTACTTTGTTTTATTTTTTTTTAATTGCCCTACGAGTCTCCTTCGCTCGTCTGTTGGGCAGGAGTACATCACTGGCTACGCGTGAGCGCGCTGCATCCTCTGCTACTGAGGCTTGTGTTCATGTTCCTCATCGACAGACCCGACCCCGCCGCTATTGCGCGTGCCCGCGAGCCTAGAAGTTCCTGGAAAGGGACATATTGCGCCCAGAGAGGGATGAAAAATAAAATGCTGCAGATGTTGCAAATATGAAATACATGTTGGAAATACCTGTGTTTTTTTTTAAATTTCAGATTTCCGGCATCTTTAATTTTTTTTTCAGATTTTCATTTGTAATCTGAAAATGTCATTTCCAGCCGGATCTCAGCTCTCCCGAAAGTCTATAAATGTATCTAGAAGCTTGCTTTTCTTTAGCAGATTATACCGTGCCGTAAGGTATCAAATTCTTTCCAGCCACTGAAGTTTAGTTGACATTGACCGTTGCATATAGGACAGGGGCAGTCAAATTGTACACAGCAAGCTCTCATAAACAGAAAATCTGATTTATTTTGTTATGTAAACCGAGAAATCAATAATCCAGAGAACGTCCCTTTTTCTTTTTGGAAGTAATATTGGGATCTTCCGAGTATAGCGCACAGTTCAGATGGGCATTCCCTGTAATATCCCGTATAATGTAGGAAAACGCACGGCAAGATCCCGCAATCTATTTTGAGCTAACATTAGATATGTAAATGCGGCATCGAACTCATAATCCTCAATTTGATGTAATTTATATGAATGTGGATTTTGTTTGTAAGGGAATCCTTTGCCTCACGTCATCAGTTTTCTCTTCGGCAGCAATTCTCTCATCTATTTAAAGACATTTGTTACTACCGCCTTCACTTTTGCTGATAATCGTTTACTGCCAGAAAGAGCAGTTCACGGGGACAAGACACAGAATCATTTTCAGAGATTCGCCTTTTCCCTGATTACAACAAAGAATCAAGCACACAGCATTTGACAATTATTAGCATTTATCTCATGCCGCTGGCAATAGTCCACAAAGGCACAAGGTATACCTTGTATTCTCCAAGCTTTCAATACAAATAAATCTATCTAAATTAAATCCAATCAGTAAAAGAGCAGGAACGTGTTTGTTGGAAACTGTAACCCGTGATATTGAACTGTTTTTTGCAAAACTCGGGTTTCCACGCATTAATCGGAATTATCTATTGTTGCAATAAATAAAGATTTAATACGCTTCCATCTCAGATATGCAAAGTAAACACAAAGCTTGTCTTCGTTGCTATGACTTCATCCAAATGTAAACACAATATTTTGGGATATGACGCCAACTGACATGACTCCACAGGTTTTTCTACTTTCCAGAGTGCAGTCATGTAGCTACAGGAGCTTTTTTTTTAAAAAAAAGTTTATAAATACCGTAAGCTTAAAAGAATGGGGGTTGCTGTGTTCTCTGCAAAAAGAACACACCCACACATAATCAATCATATTTTTTATTTCATTTCCGATTTTGAGTGGGAGGAAATAAACGCTGCATTCTAATACTTGCAGCCTACCCAGTAAATGCAAAGCAAAGCGACAGCACACATTTAGATTACAATCAAAAACACGTTTTGCATTGTCGAGAGTTGATGAATTTGCTGACTGGTTGAGTCACCTCCATTATGAGAAACTCTCAGTGCTGCTACCTCATGGTCAAGGGTAGCAGCAGATGGAAGTAATTCTTCATCAGATATATCTTCACGGTCACCTTGCAAAGCGGGTTGATCAATCCTGCAAGATTACCGTTTCTTTGTCGCTTCAATTATAGAACAGTACTAATTAAAGACCGCGTGTGAGATTTAATCCTGGAACTCGTTTCCATTATAGCCTTTCAGTTTTCCTATATATCATAGTATAATGTAGTAATTTCGCAACTGTGAAACCCTATTCATCCGCTGATATTTCGAAGCAATCGTACTCGTGGGCTGGAAGTAATGTGTCAGCAATATTTGCGGTGTATTTGTCTTAATGCGATTTTCCCGGTATGGAGATGTAGCAGGATATGATTAAAATGTCTTACAATGAACAATTTGCACAATAATAGAACTAGCGTCATGTTGTTTTTAGTACAATGGGATAACACATAAGTGCACAACAAAAAGTAGATATTTATTTTGGCAATACATTTCCTGAAACATAGATTTATAGTATAAAGTACCTATTTATGTGTTACCCTATTTTACTAAAAGACAAAATGACGTTAACAATACCAAATCCCTTAGTTTTATTGGGGTAATAAATAATTCACACTCCAAATCCATTAAGTAAGGGTCTTCCATTTATAACTTGCCCCTCAAATGGTAGATTTCTTGCTACTATCCCATATATGCCATTCCTGCACAGATTTTCACCAAACTATTTCACCAAGTACACTGAAACTGATGCATTTAATTGGTTCTAGAAAGTATGAATTTATTTTGGCAATACATTCCTGGAGCATAGAGAATGAGGGGAGATTTGAAGGAGGTATACAAAATTATGATAGGGTGAATACAAGAAGATTTTTTTTCCACTGAGGTTGTGAGAGTCTAGAACCAGTGGTCATGGGTTAAGGGTGAAAGGTGAAATATTTAAGGGGACCATGAGGGGGAACTTTTTTACTCAGAGGGCGGTGAGAATGGGGAGCGAGCTACCGATGGAAGTGGTGCTTGTGTGGTCGGTTTTTAGCATTTCAAGATTCAAAAATTCAAAGCACATTTATTATTAAAGAATGTATGAATTATACAACCTTGAGTTTTGTTTGCTTACAGGTAGCCACAAAGAAGAAACCCAAAAAAGAAGCCAATTAAAGAAAAAAAAGACCAACACCCAATGTGCACGAGAAAGGAAAAGTAAACACAAACCAAGCAAACAACTGAAGAGAACAACAACAGTCCAAACCAAATTGAGTCCTCAGGTTTGAACCCCGGAGAAGGCCCCAAGCCCTGCTCATCAGTTCATCATAGTAGCGGGCCTGGAGCACAGCAGCCTGGGCAGTTTTCATAGCCTTAGCGCCATGGAGAGAGAGGTGACCATCACAGGGAGCAAGCAAAATCGTCTCGCGCCTCGGATACTGACATCTTGTCTTTTCAGTCTATCTGGGATGGCATTTAAATTGACCAAGAGAAATTTGGATAAGTACATGGATGGAAGGGGTACGAAGGGCTGTGGTCCAGGTGCAGGTGGATGGAACTAGACAGAATAATTGTTCAGCATGGACTAGATTGGCTGAAGGCCTTTTTTCTGTGCTGTAGTTCTCTATACTAGGAGTAGCTGGCCTCACTAAAGCTGATCTCATAATCTGAAATTTAGGCTTCAGTGCTGTAGTACTTAATCAATGAGTCAGGTTAACTCAGCTCTATCACATATACCATCCTGCTGAAAGGCTTCGGCCCGAAATGTTGACTGTACTCTTTTCCATAGATGCTGCCTGGCCTGCTGAGCTCCTCCAACATTTTGTGCGTGTCACTTGGATTTCCAGCATCTGCAGATTTTCTCTTGTTTCTATCACATATCTGATTCATTTGGCTTGATTTGGTATTGAATGTTAAGTGTTCATTGCAGAACTGAGAATTGTGCATTAGCTGAGATGTTGACTTTCAGAGAGTGTCATACTCAAAGTTGACATAAAATAGAAAATGTTGGAAATACTCAGCTGATAGAGCAACATATGTGGAAAGAGAAACAATTAATGTTTCAAACTGGGGTTCTAACAAAGGGTCCTAGAGCTGAAACATTAGTTACTATTTAAACAGACGGTGCCAGCAATTGCGGCTTTCATTTCTTATCTCTGGCTTCTGCAGTTTTCAGATTTTCTTCGCCTATGTGTTTATTTGGATAAAATTTTAAAATCATTGTACAAAATTATCTCAGCTTTATTAGACCGTATTCCTCACTGCAATATAATCAAGAGAAAAGCAGATTAATTGGCCACTTGTCTCATTTTCTGGTTCTGGAGTTTCTAGATGAGAGAGTGTGCAAATCCTGCAGTCATGAGAGAATTGTGCTTGAAATACCTTCGGTCATCTGGGTGAAGGTGTCTCATGTTGGAAGAGCCGAAACACGTGATGAGCGTAGTTACATCACTGATATAGAGCTTAGAGCATTGTGAGTTGTATTCTTCAAATCCAAAAAATTGGTTAAGAAGACATGCATGTATTGTTTATAAATTCATATTTATTATATTATTCCTAAGTTGTCTTCCAGTGCATGGAATTGTAGAACACTGGTTTGTTATCCAAAGTTTTCACTCTTTGTTCATGGAAAAAGTTGCATAGTGGGGATCAGAGGCTGACTTTGCAGGAGCATTATCCAGCGATTGCTACAGATATTTTCAAGAATTGTATGAATCTGGCATTGATGGAAATTAAGGAGGTGGTCACCCAGCCATGCAAAAGAAACACAGTAGAAGTGTGGAACCTAGGAAAATGATGTACCTTAAAAAAGACATGTGACCTTAGTCCTATTCATTTCACTTCTTGACAGTGAAACCATCAAACTAACGCAAATACCCTCTGGCCACTTTATTAGGCCAGAAGAAAGGGAAGTATAGGCCTGTTAGTCTGACCTCAGTGGTTGGGAAGATGTTGGAGTCGATTATTAAGGATGAGTCCTCGGGGTACCTAGGGACACATGATAAAATAGGTCATTGTCAGCATGGTTTCCTCAAGGGAAAATCTTGCCTGACAAATCTGTTGGAATTCTTTGAAGAAATAACAAGCAGGATAGTTAGGAGAATTAGTTGACATTGTGTACTTGGATTTTCAGAAGGCCTTTGACAAGGAGCCACACATGAGGCTGTTTAACAAACTATGAGCCCATGGTATTACAGGAAAGATTCTAGCATGTTAATGCAGTGGCTGATTGGCAGAAGGCAAAGTGTGGGAATAAAAGGAGCCTTTTCTGGCTGGCTGCCACTGACTAGTGGAGTTCCACAGGGGTCTGTGTAGGGACCAGTTCTTTTTATGTTATAGTCATAGTTTATTGATCCCGAGGGAAATTGGTTTTCGTTACAGTTGCAGCATAAATAATAAATAGTAATAGAACCATAAATAGTTAAATAGTAATATGTAAATTATGCCAGTAAATTATGAAGTAAGTCCAGGACCAGCCTATTGGCTCAGGGTGTCTGACCCTCCAAGGGAGGAGTTGTAAAGTTTGATGGCCACAGGCAGGAATGACTTCCTATGACGCTCTGTGTTGCATCTCGGTGGAATAAGTCTCTGGCTGAATGTACTCCTGTGCCCACCCAGTACATTATGTAGTAGATGGGAGACATTGACCAAAATGACATGCAACTTAGACAGCATCCTCTTTTCAGACACCACCGTGAGAGAGTCCAGTTCCATCCTCACAACATCACTGGCCTTACGAATGAGTTTATTGATTCTGTTGGTGTCTGCTACCCTCAGCCTGCTGCCCCAGCACACAACAGCAAACATGATAGCACTGGCCACCACAGACTCGTAGAACATCCTCAGCATCGTCCGGCAGATGTTAAAGGACTTCAGTCTCCTCAGGAAATAGAGACAGCTCTGACCCTTCCTGTAGACAGCCTCAGTGTTCTTTGACCAGTCCAGTTTATTGTCAATTCGTATCCCCAGGTATTTGTAATCCTCCACCATGTCCACACTGACTCCCTGGATGGAAACAGGGGTCACTGGTACCTTAGCTCTCCTCAGGTCTACCACCAGCTCCTTAGTCTTTTTCACATTAAGCTGCAGATAATTCTGCTCACACCATGTGACAAAGTTTCCTACCGTAGCCCTGTACTCAGCCTCATCTCCCTTGCTGATGCATCCAACTATGGCAGAGTCATCCGAAAACTTCTGAAGATGACAAGACTCTGTGCAGTAGTTGAAGTCCGAGGTGTAAATGGTGAAGAGAAAGGGAGACAAGACAGTCCCCTGTGGAGCCCCAGTGCTGCTGATCACTCTGTCGGACACACAGTGTTGCAAGCACATGTACTGTGGTCTGCCAGTCAGGTAATCGAGAATCCATGATACCAGGGAAGCATCCACCTGCATCGCTGTCAGCTTCTCCCCCAGCAGAGCAGGGCAGATGGTGTTGAACGCACTGGAGAAGTCAAAAACATGTCAATGATTTGGATGATGGATGGCTTTATTGCAAAGTTTGCAGATGATATGAAGATAAGTGGAGGGGCAGGTAGTTTTGAGGAAATAGGCTACTCAAGGACTTAGGCAGATTAAGAGAATGAACAAAGAAATGGCAGATGGAATACAGTGTCAGAAAGTGTATGGTAGAAGAAAGGGAAGGATTGACTATTTTCTAAATGGAATGATAATTTAAAAAACAGGTGCAAATGGACTTGGGAGCCCCTGTGCAGGATTCCCTAAAGGTTAATTTGCAGGTTGAGTCTGTGGTGAGGAAGGCAAATGTGATGTTAGCATTCATTTCGAGAGAACTAGAATATAAAAGCAAGGATGTAATGGTGAGAGTTTATAAAGCCTCATTTGGAGTATTGTGAGCAGCTATGGGCCCCTTATCTTAGAAAGGATGTGCTGAAACTAGAGAGAGTTCAAAGGAGGTTCACCAGAATGATTCCAGGATTGAATGCCTTGTCATATGAAGAACATTAGATGGCATAGGGCCTGTATTCTCCAGAATTTAGAACAATGAAGCATGATCTCATTGAAACCTATCAAATGGTGAAAGGCCTTGATAGACTTGCTATGGAGAGGATGTTTCCTATGGTGGGAGAGTCTAAGACTAGAGGACACAGCCTCAGAAAAGGGGTGTGTCCTTTTAAAAAAGGATGTGAGGAGGAATTTCTTTAGCCAGAGAGTGGTGAATCTGTGGAATTCTTTGCCACAGGTAGCAGTGAAGGCCAAGTCTTTATGTATATTTAAAGCAGAGGTTGATAGATTCTTGATTTGTCAGGGCTTGAAGGGATATGGGGGGAAGGCAGGAGTTTGGAACTGAGAGGAAAACTGGACCAGCCATGATGAAATGGTGGAGCAGACTCAGTTGACTAAATGGCCTGATTCTGCTCCTATATCTTATGGTCTTATGGTCTAATATAATAAGCCAATCGTGTGACAGCAACTCAATGTATAAAAAGCCATATCAAGAGGTTCAGTTGTTGTTCAAACCAAACATCAGAATGGGGGAAAAATGTGATCTAAGTGACTTTGACTGTAGATAGATGGTGCCAGATGGGGTGGTTTAAGTATCTCAGAAAATGCTGATCTTCTAGGATTTTCACACAACGGTCTCTAGGGTTTACAAAGAATGGTGTGGAAAACAAAAACAACATCCAGTGAGCAGTAGGTCTGTTGGTGAAAACACTTTGTTAATGTGAGAGTTCAGAGGAGAATGGCCAGACTGCTTCAAACTGACAAGAAGGCAACGGTTACCCAAATAATCACATGTTGTAACAGTGGTATGCAAAAGAACATCTCTGAATGAACAACACATCGAATCTTGAAGTGGATGGGCTACAGCAGCCAAGGACCATGCTGGGTTCCATTCCTGTGGCTACTTTATCAAGTACACTCCTGTATCTAATAAAGTGACCACTGGGTGTATAACGCTGTACTATGTTGGATCAAGAATTGCATCGCCACAAAGATTTTCAAGTTGGAGATCATTTCTGCTTGCCAAATGACGCAATGTAAATAGTAAGCATTAAACCTTCCCGGTACTGTCTTAACTGAAACAAAATTTAAATAATTAACAAGCTGAAGTTATAATGTATGTAAAATCTCAAAACTAGCAGGTTCAAAAGTAGACTATACAGTGCGGATATTTTCATTTTGTGGGGATAATTTAGGAGGAACCTGCTCAAGTAACTCTCGTGAGTTATTACTTCAGTCATGTAATAAATTCTGTGTTCTACATTCTACTCTCTACTTATGCCTCCTTCTTCAGACAGAACTACCCAAGGTATTACTATATTTATTTTAATCTTATTTAAAGCATTCCTAAAATATAAAGCTGTGGATTCAATAACACCATCAGGTGAAAAGTACATGAAAATAGATTTTTTGAAAGGCATTGCAAAATCAGGTTTTAAAAAACTACCCATGCAAATTTGGACTGAAAACTGTGCAAATGATAAAGATGTTGAATAACTTAGAAGTTCATTTAATGAAGCCTGTTTACATCTTGTCATGACAATATCTAAGCTTTCTGAATGTGCTGCAATTTGATTAGAATCTATAAAATGCTATGCAAGATCTTTCAACTTATGATGTTCACAAATGATAATGAATTGCCATTTATTCATTAGCAACAGTTCTTGATGTTCAATTAACTATTGCAATCCAGGGATTTTCATCCACTATAATCCTGTTTTTTTTTGTCACCAATGCTACCATTTTAATTGCACATCTATTCAATTGATTCAATTTACTGAAGAGACGACAGCGGTTTCAAGCATTCAGGCTTGGAGATGACAGAAACGGCTGGGGTTGTAAACAAAATAATTTCACCACTTCAAAAAGTTAGGACCTGAAGGTACCTGAAGGTTAGGACCTGAAATCTGAAGGTATCTTGAATCTTACAATGAAAATGAAGATTTGGAAAATACAATCATTGAAATCATTGGATGAAGAGAGTTCATTATCTGCACTAGGTGTCTGTGTTGATGTTGCTTATTTATAGATAATCAAAAAAACACGCAGTATACAATTGATGAATTCCCCCATTGATGGTAGGTTGTCTTTTTATACCTTTTTAACTATTTCAATGAAACTTTGGCTAACTACGACAGCTGCTTAATTGACCAAAATGTACTGGGCCCAATATGTCCCTATTAAATGGAATCTATTGTATTCCAAAGCTATTGTTTTACTGTCATTTTTATGCATTATTTAAATATTACCAAAATCCTAACATAACAAGGGTATCAGAAGCTAATCGCCAGTAATCTAGTCACAATGTCAGAATTATCATCATCTTGTCCTACGCTGACATCCATCTGTATCCTCAGCCTTTTTCAATTTATCATCAAAATACTGACCTATATTGATTTACTTCTAACTGTTACTATAATAGTCCAACTCTCTTTGTCATTTTCAAATAATCAGCCGCATTTATTGGCCACATTTTTCTTGAACGCCCCTACTCACTGATGGAACTGCATTTATTCTATCATTTTACTCCGGCGTAACCAAATAATATCTCACAAATAAAAACAGAAAATGAATGAAACTAACTAAGGATCTGGAAATGAAACATTAACTCTGCTTCTCTTTCCACAGATGCTGCCTGGGATGCTGTGTTTCCAGCCTTTTGTTTTTATTTTGGATTTCCAACATCTGCAGATATTTTCATTTGATTTATGAAGCTCTCTTGTAATATTGCACCATTAGGTACTTCCAAGAGAAGAAGGAGATTTTTAAAGACAATATTAATTAATATAATGATAATAATAATAACAATAATAGTATTCAATATGTTTGTGATAACTGAAAGAATCGCCCACATGCAGTTGAGATGTTTCTTTCAAGATTAATCCAGTGTGTTGTTTGACCATGAGAACTTACAAACAGTGCATTTTCAAGTAGCAAACATCAAGGCAAACTAAACCTATTTATAAAGTCCATTTAGAAAGATCCCTCCTAAGGAACAGTAAACTTTCTGTAAAATAGATCGCAGTCACTTGGAGCAGTGCCATCTCCAAGCCTGACAAATGGGAAAATTACCCAGCAATTTCCATTTTATGTGTGGATAGTGGCAACATTCCATGCAGCCTGTAAAATAACATTTCATTCAAGTTATTTGCTTGTTTTACGAAAATTTCTAATGCATATATTTTTTCCATAAGAAAAGTCATTGTAGCTCATAAAACAAATCAATATGCTAAAAAGACTATAAAATGGTATGTACTAATTTCTTAACAGATGGCAGTCAGGTAAACGTAAAATAAAGTCTAGACTGCACACAGATTGAAATTGGTCAGTTGGCGAAATGGACAGATAAACACCAGATAGAATTTAATCTTGAAAAATGTGTGGTTATGCACTTTAGGAAGACTAGTAATGTTAGTGTATACGCAATGCTCAGGAGATTCTGAAGAGCAAGTGGATTAGCATGGTTGGCTGATTTCTACCCCGCTATGACTAAATTTTCATTATTCCAAGAAACTTTACAAACACATTTCTACATTTTCCTTTTCCAATTTGGAACAATTCAAAAGGGCAGCATAAATATGAACCGTACGCAAACATATTCCCAAATTGATCGTGAAGTGTCTGGCTCATGCAATAAGTTAGTTATAGATGTGCTCAGTTACTTTTCGTCACTATATTCAAGTGAGAAGTCCAGTGGATCCCTGTGTAAATCAATGTAAATTGGAGCAAAGCCCCATATTAGTTTTATTTAGTATTGGGCGTATGCTGCTTTCAAAGATGATGCCATTCTTTCTTTTGCTATGTTATATGTTCTGTAGTTCTTACAGACCTTATGGTAAAAGATCAAATGTCCAGGACTAAAATACAATACTGATAATTCAATTCTTCTTCTTCTTCTTCTTCTTCCTCCCCTTAAGCCCATCACCCCTACTGGGGCAAAGGCTGTTGACAGTAGCACTTAGAGCCCTGGGTTTTTACAGGATGGGGTTGCTAGCCCCATCAAGCCCAACCCTCTGACCGTCCATGGAAGAGTTAATAATCCAGTTAAAGTTATAATTTGTTTTTGTTTTTGTCAGATAATCGGGAATGAATCACCAATAGATTGATTATTGGAAGTAACTTTTGTATTTGCAGTGTTTACTAGAAAGACATAGCAAAAATAACTGACAATGTGACAGGCAGATTTATTAAGGTAATTACCTGATCAATAAACTCTTATCATTGAGTCTGTTATAGTTATTATTCTTTAGATTTTTGAGTATGCCCACAAGAAAATGAATCTCAAGGTTGTATATGGTGACATATATGTACTTTGATAATAAAAATTTATTTTGAACTTTGAACTTTGCAGACCAGTGGCATTCAGAAACAGAACCAAAAAAAGAGCATTGCCTGTTAGTTTTATTTTTAAAAAAATGAAATTTAGGATTCAAAAGAAAACTAGGTGCCTTCTTTAAGCTCAGTTCAGACAGAATTGAGGTTTGTTAAATAAAGTTGAATTTAATGATAGAATGTTTTTTAGAACAACATCAATAGATTGTATGTGTATATTAGTTATCAAAGGCAATGGTAGCACAGTGTTTTCCATTACTATTCTAGGAATCCAGAGGATGGGACTTGAAATCTGGTGACAAAACCATCAAATCACATCCCAGTTGGCGGGAAATTTAGTTTACTGAGGAATTAAAGAATACTAGAAACAGTAATGGTGATCATGAAACCATCTGGCTTACCCGCATCCTCCAGGATCCAGGCAATGAACATTGCCACCCTATGCTGTTATTTTAAACTGTGACTAAGCCACAGGATAGGGAATGGAATGACGAGGTAAATTCGGTAAAACACGTTCAGCGTTTCCTAGCTTATTTGCTAACCTCCTTGGTATAGGGAAGTGTTACAGTGCCAGTAGCCTCATTTCCACTGTCTGTAATGAGTTTGTACTTTTTCCTTGTGTCCTTTGGGTGCTCCAGTTTCCTCCCATCTGGGTTAGGAGGGTAATTAGTCACATGGTGTAATTGGTCAGCATGGGCTCATTGGGCCAGAACGGCCTGTTCCTGTGATCTCTAAATATAAAAACAGCTGCTCAAAGGTAATTTAAAGTACTGCTCGTTCCTTAACTGCTGCTGGAGAAACTGCCATTGAATTCAGCCATGAAATCATGTTCAATGGGCAAGATAACTTTGAGTTCTTCAGGTGAGAGTTTTTTTTTCTTAGTTGGGATAGGGAAATGAGGCTGCTGTAATATGCGGCCTAATTGTCCACTTTTACCACCATGACACTGGGTGTCTGTCAGAGAAGCAGGACAGCTGCTCATTTCCCCATTCCCACACTCCTGGTTCAGTCTGCAGATTGAGCCCCAGTGCTAAAAGTGGTGATTCCCATTGAGAACTGTCATTGCGAAGGCTGCCTTGCTGTGAGATCATACTATTTGCTGTGAATTTTGAAATTGAGTGAATTGCTATTTGTCCTTAACATTCACACTGCTTAGCTGCTTAACTGTGTTTTCTTTTGCATATTGGGTGTCTTCTGCCTTTTTGTCAAATTGTATACAGTTTCTAACCCAAGAAATCTGAAAGTGACAGGATTCATTTTCTTGCCAAATTCCAAACAGACTTCCTTACTTTGCTTATATGACGGAGCAATGAATCTTGAAATTCTTTCATTTTATTAACTTCTCTTAAACTACACAGATTTTCTTTCAGAAGCTCATAAATACAAAATAAATAGGACTTAAGTACCCTGGCTATTTAAAATTTATTACAAGCAAAATAATCAATGTCAAGTGTCACTTATATTGACATAGACAAATAATTATTTAATTGTACAGAATAAACTGAGAATTAATGTTGTCAATAAATGGGGAAGTATATTTGGAGCTCATTTTAAAATATGGCATCATTGCATTGATTGAAATAATAATTAGGAGCACCAGAAATCTGTGAAAATCATCAGGGTTCTGAAGCTACTCCTCAACTGGTGCTTCATTTAGAGATAACCCCTTCTTTGACCAGCATATGTCAGTTGTCTTCAGCCGATGACCTGTTGCACCATTCTTGACCAGCTTAGATTTGGTTAAAATAATCAAAACAAAAGAAAATCACTAAACTATAGGTGATTTGAACAATGACTTTAGGTCAATGAAAGATTACGTTTATGTGTACAGTATCTGGTACGAAACAAATATCCATACCCTTGCCACCTTGCTGCAGGTCTTAGTGCACAAGTTGTGCACTATTTAGAGAGCAGCAGTTGTCACTGTAGCAAGCATTGCTGAAGTTGTAATTATCCAGTGCTTAGCATGCTTATGAAACTGTTTTTTCTCATTTGTTATTTCATGCATATATATTCATGTAAATATTTTCTTTGGAACTGGCATTGACTGCAGCATAACATCTTTTTTGGGAAGGAATGCACATTTCCTACAAAAAGACTTGAATACTTTAAACACAAAAGATTTTTAAAGAGAAAATAACTAATTGATGTAATTTCTAATAGTCTTTATAATCTTTTAAACACCCCAGATTATCAAGGCACATTTCAGAGACATTTTCCTAGTTTTAGTTCCTTCTCCACATGAGTACATATTCATGATTTGTTTGCACAGAAGCACAAACCAAAGAGAGAACTTTATTTTTGCTCACATGTGGCACATTTTCTAATTACAGTTCAGAACCAGGATGGATACTTAAATGCAGTGAAGAAAAGGTGTTGTAATGTTTAAAAGGATTGTCTCCCAGCTTCCTTTGTTTTGTATTTTAAACAGTCCATTTTTCTTTTAATGACATCATAAAATAACGAACAGGACAGCATACTTCATAGTTCAAATGGGAATAGATTTTCACCATTCATTACTGAACTAAGATAACTCCATTAATGAGCTTAATTGAGCCTGATTTAATATCGGGTGAGTCACTGATTATAATTTTTCACCCTAGGTCTAATTTTATATCCCTTATTGCAGCAACCTCAGAATAAAAAGCAGTTGAACAGGTCTGCCCTCATACTTCAACCTGGATTCTCCTGTGATGACAAGCTTTTACGTTTTCTACTCTGGGGAAATATTTCATTTCCAAGGCACAACTACGAGATGATTTGTCTCACACTGCTGATTTGCCGAGTAGGGGAAGCCTGGACATACTACAGTCTTGTAAAACAATGAGAGCAGGATGAAATTAACAATATAATTGTCACCTTTTTCTGCACTTGAACACTTTCCAGGAACAGGCAAAAGCATGTATATTAATTTGTATGTCAGTAGTTCCACATTTCCTGAGGGATAGATAAAACAGCACACTGCAATACAGGCCCTTTGGCCCTCGATGTTATGCTGATTTTTAGCCTATGCCAAGATTAATCTAATCCTTCCCTCCCACAGGCCTCCATTTTTCTTTCATCCATCTAAGAGTCTCTGAAATGTTCGTAATGAATCTGCCTCTACCCACCACCCCTGCTAGTGTGCTCCATGCACTTACTGTGTAAAAAAAACTTACTACATGTCCTCTTCTTCAATGGAAAAGTTAATAAACATTAAGTTAAAATACTTGAAAATTTCATTTTTTTGTTGTGGAGTATCTTGTGAATTGAATGCAACCAGCAGGGAAAGCCAAAAAACAAATCAGTCATTTCGTACCTCATGTAACAGCAATACTTACTATATGTTAGGGGCAGTCTTTAATAGCTGACTTCAGGTATCTTGTTTGACAAATCCATGACCAGCAGAGCTGGACACTCATATCCTTTCCTGATTTATTACTTTGCCATCCAGCACTCTGATCAAGCTAGGTTGGTGTAAATTAACAAATGGATGCTTCAAGCTCATTGCAATTTTCATGAAGAAAGTGGATGGATTATGCAATGGGAATGTCCAGATTTTCCAGGAATTGGGTAATGTAGCTAAATATCCACATGGAAACACTTGTAAAAGGCAAGTTGCTCTTTCCTTTAAAAAAAACATTGTCTATGTAGGTCTGAATGGAGCAGTCCTGACTTATCCAGTTGTTCAAGAGCATTGTGACCCTTGACATATCCATTGTATTGACCACACTTGTCTGTCTTGAGTTCTTGCTGTAGCTGAATGTCCTTTTGGCACCCACTGTCTATTGATTCCAACTGAAGTGAAACCCCTACCCAGATGTGTTTGTCTTTTGCCTATGACCATGCATTGCTGGTATTGTGTTTACCTATTTGCTACTCTCCTTTTTTCGAAAACTTGTGTAATTCTCATCAGTACTAGATTGTAACTCAAGTGAAAGATTTCAAAAGCCACAAGAATTAACACAATAGCAAAGCTATTTCTCATTGCTTATTTAATTGAAGACAAATTACTATAACTATCAGAGCATCCATCTGTAGTTTAGATCAATCTAAGGTTTTTACATCAGTTGTCCCTATCAGGACAACACTCCAGATTTTGACTTTTTTCCCTGTGCAGATGTTTTGTGGTACACTGACTCTTCATTATCCAAAGACTTACTGTCTGTGGATCTGGGTACTCGCAAGCTTGAAGCTGGCAACAAATTCAAGGGTCAGGAATGTGGGCCAGGAGTGTGGCTGAGGTCTGGAGTGTCGGTTGGGTTTGTGACCAAAGATGGACCAGGAAAACTATGGGTCAGAAACATAGATATGTTTAGAAACTTACCTTACAGTTGCTATATCCATGGAAGGGTTTACTGCTGTATTCTGTTACAATCTTAATGTCACTGTCAGTGGCTTGAGTGGTATCTGCGTTTTTGTGTAACCCTGGGGAATTCTGTGCACTTACTCCTCATGTATGACGAACGCTTGGCTCAGTATAAAACTGGCTATTCTGAGTCTCCCACTTCAATACTAGCTTTATTTGTTACATGTACATTGAAGTATCAAAACATATAGTGAAATATATAGTCACATTGTTTGCATCAATGACCAACACAGTCCGAGGATTGTGCTAGGCAGATTGCAGTTGTTGCCATGTTTCCAACGCCAACATAACACGGCCACGATGCACTAACCCTAATCAGTGCATCTTTGAAATGCAGAGAGAAAACAGAACACATAGAAGAAACCCATGAGGTTATGAGGAGAACATACTATCTCCTTACAGGTAGCAGTGGGAAATGAACCAGGTCCCTGATTTTGTAATAGTGTTATGTTAACCATTAGTTCTACTAACATCAATCTTATAGAATCAACCTGGGGGAAAAAAAAGAGGGAAATGTAGAGGAGGTTAAACACAGACGTCATTAATTGTATTGCGCTACAAGAAACTAGTTGATTTGATGTTTGTGGTTTAATTTTCTGGAAGCTATGGTAACATTTAGAATTCTGCCCTTCGTTAGCTAAAATACAGTCTGTGGCCACTTTATTAGGTACACCAATGCAGCTATCTAATCAGCCAATCATGTGGCAGCAGTTCTGTGGGCGAAAATACCTCGTTAATGAGAGAGGAGGGAAGGAGACTGGTCAGAGTCAGACTGGTTCAAGGTGACAGCAACTTGAATAACCGCACATTACAACAGTGGTGAGCTGAAGAGCATCTCTGAATGTACAACGCGTTGAACCTTGAAGTTGATGGGCTACAGCAACAGAAGACCATGAACATACGCTCTGGCCGCTTTATTAGGTATAGGAGGTTCCTAGAAAAGTGGCCACTGAGTGTACATCAGGACTGACTTTTTATTTATATTCCCTATCCTCTTTTGAGAAATTCTGTATGGATCTGAGCCCAAGGTCTTCATAAACTTTCACAAGCAGCAAATTACTTAGCTTTTGGAATGGAAAGTATCAGCACAAATGGATGGGAAAATATCCCCCCCCCCCCACCCAATTTTCAAGCTGCCTTCACCATAGAATTGTCACATGCAGACATGCCCTCTTTTCATCTTTACTATCAGAGAGGAGGTACAGAAGCCCGTGGAACCACACTCAATGCTTTAGCAACAGGTTTTTCCCCACTGGCGTCAGATTTTTATCGGAGGTCATTGATGGCCCAAGTGCTGGTGGAGAGAAACAGACAAGGAATAAACAGTTCACTGAGTGTTAATGGGAACTGTATAGAACAAAGGAAAATAATAAATGCTCGGATAACTAAAACTCTCAAACTAACTAAAAATTAACAACATCACTGCAGTTTGAAAGTAGTAACATAGAACTAAATTAGTGCCACTCCTTTAATAGCGTTTATCTGAATCACTAATCTACTTTTCTGGAATGTGGACTAAAGTGAGCAGAGAGTGTTGTCATCACTGTGCTTTGATCAAGACTTGACAAGACTGAAACAAAAGGAAGGGAGTAAACAATAACAAGTAAACCCTAGCTGGCTGGAATGTGTGCATTCTCACATGCATGATTGTCAACTTCTTTCAGTTGCCGACCTGTCAGGGTGCCCAGACTTGAAGTTGTGACAGGGCCTTCCTCCATAGGTGCAGCTACCGAGCTATCAGAGGGTTGTACCCACTGGAAATTTCGGATCAGAGACTTTTCCAGGATGTGTAGAACCGGAACCCAAGAGCATTCCTCTGGGCCATACCACTCCCAATCAATGAGGTAATCACCTCTTGGCAGAGCTGATCAGCCTGCCGGGGATATTGTTTCTGTTCCTGGCCCTTCTTCATGTGCTCCTGAAGCGCTGGACCAACTGTCCAGCAGCAGGGACTCTCACATCTATCTCTTGGTCAGGAAAGAGTGGTGGCTGGAATCACTTTTGACGTTCAAAGGGGGACATACCGGTGGGGAAGGACTGTAGGTTAGCGTGGGCAATTTCTACCCAAGCCAGTTGTGAGTTCCAGCTTGTGGAGTTGGAAGAGACAAGGCAGCACAAGATTGTCTCTGGCTCCAGATTCACTCACTCAGTTTGGCCTTTAGATTGTTGGTAGAAACCTGATGAGATGCTGGCCATGGCTCTGAAAAGAGAGCTGAAAGCCTTCCAAAATTGGGATGTGAACTATGGTCCTCAATCAGACACCTTGCTCTGAGAAGCCATGCAGCCGGAGCACGTGCTGAACCATGAGGGTGGCAGTCTCGCGAGCTGACAGGAGCTTGGGCAGAATAATGAAGTGGTCTGCTTTAGCAAACTGGTCCACAACCAGCAGAATGGTAATGTTCTCATCTGACAGAGACAGACCAGTGATAAAATCCACCAAGAGGTGAGGCACAGGCAGCTAGCAGAGCGGATCAGCCGGGAGCTGACACGATGTCATGTTCTGGGCACAAATGGGACAGGTAGATACGAAGTCGTGGACATCTTGAGATATAGACGGCCTCCAAAATCGTCTCTTTGTAAATTCTAAGGTCCGTTGGATCTCTGGGTGGCCAACCAGATGGGAAGGGTGGCGTCACTCCAACACTCTGGAGTGCACAGTGGCAGGGCCAGGCAGCTGGTTGGGAGATCCCCAACTGGGTTTGAATCCTCTGTTTCTATTCCCCAGAGAAGCTGTGCATCTGCAGGGAAGGACGAGCTCTGGATTTGCATTGTCCACATGGATGTCAAACAGGCAGGAGAGAGCTTGGTCCTGGTATTCTTGCTGCCAGGACAGTAGGTGAAGGTAAACCAGGCGAAGAAGAAAGTCCAATGGGCTCGACAGGAGTTAGGTCTCTTGGTGTCATGAATGTAAGAGTGGGTTCTGTGATCTGTGCGTACCAGAAACAGCGTTCTCTGCTCCCTTCAGCTAGTGTCGCCATGTCTCCAGGGCCTCCTTGACAGTCAGAAGTTCTCAGTTCCTGACATCATAGTTGCATTCTGCAGGAGTCAAGCGACAGGAAAGAAAGTCATAGGGGTGCAGCCAATTATCCACCGAAGAGCACTGGGAAAGTACAGTTCCAATGCCGACAAAAGCTGCATCACCTCAATGATGAGTGAATGGGATGGGTCTGGATGCTGCAGCACTGGGGAGTGGCCAAGCATTACTTTAGTTTGGTCTGCTTCACTTGTCCACAGGAATCCTGCAGAAGTCTTTTTGGTAAGTACATTTATGAGAGCTGTGATGGAACTGAAGTTTCTGATGAAGCAGCGATAAAAGTCTGCAAACCCCTTGAAGTGCCTCACCTGTTGCTGGTTTGGGCCACTCTGTGACTGCCTGAACTTTACACGGATCCATTTGAACACTGGAAAGGTTGAGGATATACCACAAAAACGACACAGGCTCTCTATGGAACTCACACCTGGCATAAAGATTGTTCTTGAGAAGTGGTCTGAGAACCTCTCAGCCTGCTGGATATGATCATGGTGAGAAGCGGCAATAAATAAGACTGTCATCCAAATACACAGAAACAAACTGATTTGGCATGTCCCAGAGCACTTTGCTGACTTGGGCCTGAATAGCGGCAGGGGCACTGGCCACACCAAATGGCATCACGAGGATGAGACCCAGGGTGAAAGCATTGTGCAGATCTATCTTAGAGAATATGGTTGCTCTCTGGAGATGTTCAAATACAGAGGCAAGCAGGGGAAGTGGGCAGCGGTTGTTCACTGAGGGGCTGATAGTCAATGCAGGGTTGGAGCTTGCCATTCTTTTTGTTGATGAAAAAGAAGCCCACCCCTGCGGGAGCAGTAGATGGAGGGGTAAATCCTAAAGCTACTGCCTCCATGATGTTATTCTTCCATGGCCACAGTTTCAGGATGAGATAAGGAAAATAGTCGTCCTTGAGGAGGACTATATTCAGGTAAGGAGTCAGTGGTGCAGTCATATGGCCAGTCTGCAGGCAGGGAGGAGGCTCTCTTCTCACTGAGGACCTCAAGAAGGTCAGCATATTCAGCTACCATCAGGTAGGTCCACACTAGCAGTTATCCCTGGAAGGGATAAGCTGACAGGGACTTGAGCTGGACCCAGTCAGGTAGACAGGCATGTTGGTCCCCACTCTCAGAGCACCTTTAGGGACCAATCGATTCGTGGATTGTGTCGAGAAAGCCAGGGAAGACCAAGCACCATCGGCAATTCTGGTGAATCCACAAGACAGAAGGAGGGCTCTTCCCTAGGAGCTGGGGGACGGGGAGGTGCTGTGCAAAGGTTGGTCTTGCTGGTGCCCAGAGGCCGATCAGCCTGAGCCTTGATATCAATATTCTCTCTCACTTGTCAAGTCAGAAGTCTCCATCTTCGGGCCTGAGAGATATCCATGAGGTTTTCGGCTGCCCCAGAATAAATATCATGGGTCTAGGAGCCCCAAGACAGGGAAGCTGGGAGCATTAGTTGATTAGGGGAAGATACTCGCGGGGAGAATTGACCCGTCTGAATTCCTACTAATGGGCCTCCTCCATTACTGGGCACTTGGGACATGATGCCTGGAATTGTCCTGAAGAGCCACAGCAGAGGCAGCAACATGTTCTTCTGTGCTGATCTCGTTCCTCCTGAGATCCCTTGGCCCTCCATCTGCAGGGGCTCCTCTGTGGACTGCGTACTGGTTGATGAAAGAGGGGATGAAGACAAGTGGTGATTTGATGAATAGGAGGCTCAGGGCATTCTCCCTCTGCTCCACTCAGCTGCCCGGCTGCAATGTCAAGACGGAGTTCTGTGCTCTTCCAGCCCACACTGTGAAGTCGTGATGAGGAATCTCCCGTTCCACCCCATCTCAATCACAAGATTGTGGAACTTTGCTGTGTGATCTCTCACTGACCCTCTCCCTTGGTGCAGGTCCAGGTGTCGGTGGGTAACCTGACCCTGTACTGGAAGGTCAAGCATTCTCTTGAATGTGACAACAAATTGCTGAAAAGACTGGGTGGCAGAAGACACCTTGTTCTTGCAAAACGTTGACCAGGCTAAGTGGGGATCCATCTAGGAGATTCACCAGCAAACCAGTTTACGAGCATCATCACTAAGCTGACCTGGCTGGGCCTGGAAAGTCATCTCACATGGGGTGATAAAGTTTCTGTGGCTGTCGGGGTACTCAGTGGGGGGAGTGTTCAGGTCCAGAAGCAGGCAAGGGATTTGGGGCATTAGTAGCTGAGGCTGATGAGAATGCAGTGCTGAAAGTGGGGCTGTCCTGACAGAGAGCTGCTGAATATCGACAGTGAGAGCAGTAATAACTGCCACCTGATTCTGGATGTCTGTTGTGAATTGCGGAACCATTGTTGCAAGAGCTAACACCTGTTCCCCAGCTTGGACTGGGTTTGCCACTCTGAGAACAATTATCCGTTGACTTTTAACTTCTCCACCTGACGAGTGAAATTCGGGGCAGATTTCAGCTGTTATCTTTCTGCTGGGTCTACTTTGATGTTCATTTCTTACTGACAGGAGCTCAGTGGTGATCCAAGTGCAGAGGGAGAAACATAGACACGGAATGAAAATTTCACCGAGTTTTATCGGGAACTGTACAAAATAAAGGAAAAGAATAAATGCTAGGCCAACAGGGCTGCTAACTAACTAAAAATTAACGTCATCACTGTGGCTCAAAAGCAGTAACCTAGAACTAAATTAGTACCACTCTTTTAACAGCGTCTATCTAAATCACTGATCTCCTTTCCTGGAATGTGGACTAAGGTAAGCAAGGGCTTTGTCGTCACAATGCTTTGATCTAGATTCGACAAAACCGAAACAAAAGGAAGAGAGTTAAATGCAATTACAAAGAAACTCCAAATTGGCTGGAACGTGTGCATGATTACCGTCTTCTTTCAGCTACTTGCCTGTGAGGGCACTGAGACTTCCTAACAGTGCCTGCGGTTGAGACAGATTTCTGAACAATTCATGAACCCTTGCTATTCCTTTTCTGCACTATTAATTTATTGTAATTTCTAAATTTTTTTAATGTCTTGCATTGTACTGCTGCCACACAACGATAATGTTCGCAACATAGATCAATGATAATAGACCTGATTCTAATTCTTATTCTGATTCTGACCCAATTGGGATTTTTTTTTTAATGTGATGTTGGTATCCAGAGCAAGTCCAGCATTTAATGTCTATCCTGAGATGTCCTCAAGAAACTGCAATCTGTATGGTGAAGGAAGGCCAAAATTAGTTTGCTACTATAGACAAACAAACAAGAGGCTGGGGGAATTCAATGGATTAGGCAGCTTCTGGGGAGGCAAATAGACAGTTGATACTTTGTGTTGAGACCCTTCATCTGGCCTGAAAATTGAACAAAATACAGAATGTTCCTGCCAAAGGCTGATAGTGAGATCTCAGTAATGGTAAATATTGTAGTCAGAAAAAAACTGAGTTTAGGTGAAGAGTCTCAACCTGAAATGTTGACAATCCACTTCCTTCCATAGATGCTGCTTAACTTGTCGAGCTTCTCCAGCACCTTGTTTGTTGCTCCAGATTCCAGCATCTGCATACTTTTCTGTCTCCATATTGGTACTATGGAGTGCTATTTCAGTGGTTACAAGACAACCAAGTGGGTATGGGCAACATATTTCTTTCTTTTAAGGATATTAATGAACCAGTTACTTTTAGTGTCATTACAATAGCTGCCATTACAATAGCCATCATTACTGAAACTTGCCTAAAATTTCACATTCAATCAGTAGCAGTTATACTCCGCATTTTGTACTCTGAAATTTAGTTCTACTGACTTCAAATATTGAGGAAGAATTTCCAGTTAACTTTTTTCTATTCCAGTTGGTCAAAGCCACCTGGTTTGAATACGAACAGATATATCTGAATCTTTAGCTCTGAGCTCTAGATTACCGATTTAGTCATTTAAAACTTCTGCAACAGGCCTGAAACAATATAATGGTCAGCCCAGCGCAAATCTCACCCATGACACCCATCTGGAAGTCTATGGTAGCCAGAAAACTAATATCTATTAGCAATGAATCAACACCTGGGCAGATGAATTTTTATGTTTTTTGACAACTTAACTCACTGGAGGAGCTGAGCAATGTAATCAGCAGGCACGGAACTGCAGACCCTGATGCCTTCCCTCTTATTGCGGGAGATTTCAACCAGGACAGCTTGGGGAAGTCTCTGAACAACTACCACCAACATAGCACCTGAACATACCAGACAAACACAAGCTAAAGGCCATGGATGAACCAGTAGAGGAGACAAAACACTTGTCCACTGTTATAACCCCATCAAGAACACTTACTGTGATATTTCAAGCCCATGCTTTCAAAAGTCCAATCACCTGCCTGTACTTCTACTCCTAGCATTTGGGGAAAGACTAAAGACCACAGCATCAGTGGTCAGGACCAAGAAGAAATGGTCAAGGCAGGAGGAAGAGAATTTACAGGATTGCTTTCAGTCGGAGAACTAGCCAATATTCAGAAATTCATCTTTGAGTCTGAATGAAAATGCCACATTTGTCACTGACTTTAGCAAGACCTGTTTGAATGAGATTTTACTTTGGAGAACATACCAGACAAACACAAACTAAAGGCCATGGATGAACCAGTAGATTCATAGCCTGCTGAGGGCTAGATCTGTGGCATTCAAGACTGATGACCCACAATTGTACAGAAAGTCCAGGTATAACCTATGGAAGGCTACTTTAAGAGTGTGAAAACAATTCTAATTGAGGTTAGAGATGGAATAGGATGTATGTCAGCTCTGGCAGGGTTTGCAGGACATTACTTCCTTCAAAGCAAAACTTAGCATCATGAATGGCTGTGACACTTCGCTCCCAGATGAGCTCAATGCCTTTTATGCACACTTTGAAATGGAGAATAAAACTACACCTGTGTGAATCCTTACATCTGGTAACACTGAGATCTCTTCCTTGAAGGCTGATGTTATAACATCTTTCAGGAGGGTGAACCCTTACCTGGCCCTGGTGGGACTCTGAAAACCCATGCCAATCAACTGGCGGGAGTGTTCAAAGGCATCTTCAATCCCTCACTGCTGCAGTTGGAGGTTCCTACATGCTTCAAAAGGGTGACAGTCATACCAGTGACCAAGAAGAGCAGGGTGAGCTGTCCGAACAACTATCATCCAGTGTCATTACATCTGCTGTAAAGAAATGTTGGCCGGCAAGAATCAACTCCTACCTACACAAGAACCTGGGCTCTCTGCAATTTGCTTATTGCCATAACAGGTCTACAGCAGATACAATTTCACTGGCTCTCCACTCGGCCTCGGATCACCTGGACAATAGTAATACCTACATCAGGCTGCTCTTTATTGATTACAGCTCAGTGTTCAACACAATCATACCCTCAGTTCCAATCAACAAGCTCCAATACCTGTGCCTCCCTCTGAAACTGGATCCTTGATTTCCTCATCAGAAGAGTACAGTCTGTGCTGACCAGAAATAACATTTCCTTCTTGCTGACGATTAACACTGACACATGTCAAGGATGCATGCTTAGCCCACTGTTATACTCCTTACACACACAACAGTGTGACTAGACGCAACTCAGATGCAATCCATTTTGCCAATGACACAACTGTTGTTGGCAGATTTTCAGATGGCATTGAGGAGGCATACAGGAATCAGATAGATCAGCTGGTTGAGTGGTGTCATAACAACAATCTCGCACTCATTGTCAGTAAGACCGTGGAATTGATTGAGGACTTCAGGAAGGGGAAGTCAAGGGAGCACTTACCAATCCTCATTGAGGGCTCAGCAGTGGAAAGGGTGAGCAGATTCAAGGCCCTGGGTGTTTATCCTGGACCTAGCATACCGATGCAATTACAAAGAAGGCACAACAGTGGCTGAATTTCATTAGGAGTTTGAGGAGAATTGGTATGTCACTAAAGACACTCGCATATTTCTACAGATGTATGGTGGAAAGCATTCTAATTGGTTGCATCAGTGTCTGGTATGGAAGGGCCACTGCACAGGATTGCAGAAAGCTGAAGGAAGTTGCAAACAAGAGAAAATCTGCAGATGCTGAAAATCCATGCAACACACACCCACAAAATGCTGGAGGAACTCAGCAGGTCAGGCAGGATCTATATAAGAGTAAACATTTGACGTTTTGGGCTGAGACCCTTCGTCGGGACTCATGAAGGTCCTGGCGAGGGGTCTAAGCCTGAAATGTTGACTGTGTACTCTATTACATAGATGCTGCCTGGCCTTCTGAGATTCTCCAGCATTTTGTGAGGAAGTTGTAGACTCAGCCACCTCCATCATGGGCATTAGCTTCTCCAGCATTGAGGACACCTTCAAAAGGCAATGCCTCATAAAGGTGGCATCCAACACTAAGGGCCCCCCATCACCCAGGACATGCTCTTTTCTCATTGCTAACAACAAGCAGGAGATACAGGGCCTGTAGACACACACTCAACATATCTGGAACAGCTTCTTCCCCTCCACCATCAAATTTCTCAGTGGAAAATGGACAATACTATCTCACTATTCTTTTTCCTCTCTTTTTGCACAATTTATTTAATTTAGTTTTAAAAATATATAGATCTTATTGTAATTTAGTTTTTATTGTTATGTATTGCAATGTACTGCTGCCACAAAACAACAAATTTCATGACGTATGCCAGTGATATTAAACCTGATTCTGATTCTGACCTTTTAAGGTTTATAATATCTAGTTTCTTTACGTATTCTCTGCAGCACAGTGTTCATTGCAGTATCTTACCAGTTTCACGGAGAAAGAAATCCTTGGATCTTATTTTGCTTATTTACTCAAAGATATGTGTTTTTCATCTCTACTTGCTCCTGAGTTGAGGAGGCAGGATGGAGACAAGCAAACCAGATAAGGATGGCAGATTTCCGGAGCGGAAGCAAGTTGTCCTTGATCCCAAGGTGCTCCAAGTGGATATGTTTATGTTTAAACATAAGCTCATCTCCTAAGCTTCGGATTTCATATGTGATTTTTTTTAAATATATCTCCTGTATTGAGCAGAAGTCCTTGCAACCTGTGAATCATATCTCTACAATGCCCTTACATGTCACCCTCAAAACTTTACTGCTTCAGTCACGGCCTCAAGAATAATAATTCTATTATCCAGCACTGCATGACAATATCCTGGGCCTTTTTGAGTGTAGTTAGGGCAGTGTACAACTATCAGATCAAGGTGGGAGGGGAAAAAAATTCAACGGCATGATATTTAACTATAATTGTAATAATGATACAGCAATTTTGACTTTTTCCAGGAAATTTATATATTTTTTTCAGTCACAGTGTGGATGCAGATTTGTTCATGAGTGGGTGTTGTCTCTGCAAATATTTTCACCTGCAATTTATATTGTTTAACTATTACTTGACCTCCTGTCATATTTGGCTGTTATTAACAGTGCAGCATTCAACCCTGTTAATAAGCAGATGAGTATATATAATTATAGAGAGCTTGGATTTATTTCTGCATTTGTCAGAAATATTTCATGGCCCAGCAATTCCGCAAAAGCTGTACCAGACTCCAATCGACATAGTAAGTGAGATCTCAGTTTATGGAATAACAAGGTAAGGGAAGAACTAAATGGCTTGAGCAACAATCATGGGGGAGGGAAGGATTTGTCAATGTTTACAGTCAAAACCCTGAATTAGATCCTATAAAGCTGACACTTCCCTCCCTTCTACAGATGTTGCTTAACCTGCTCAGTTTCTCCAGCAGATTGTTAGTGACTCTTGGTTCCAACTTTTGTAGTCTCTTACATAGAACATAGACCACTACATCACAGCATAGGCTCTTCAGCCCATCAACTTGTTCCAACCTTAAAAGTTACTCTAAGATCAATCTACAATTCCAAAGAAGAAGCATACAAATTAGCCAGAAAAAGTGGCTCACCTGAGGACTGGGAGAAATTCGGAGTTCAGTAGAGGAGGACAAAGGGCTTAATTAGGAAGGGAAAAAAAGATTATGAGAGAAAACTGGCAGGGAACATAAAAACTGACTGTAAAAGCTTTTATAGATATGTGAAAAGAAAAAGATTGGTTAAGACAAATGTAGGTCCCCTACAGACAGAAACAGGTGAATTGATTATGGGGTGCAAGGACATGGCAGACCAATTGAATAAGTACTTTGGTTCTGTCTTCACTAAGGAGGACATAAATAATCTTCCGGAAATAGTAGGGGACAGAGGGTCCAGTGAGATGGAGGAACTGAGAGAAATACATGTTAGTAGGGAAGTGGTGTTAGGTAAATTGAAGGGATTAAAGGCAGATAAATCCCCAGGGCCAGATGGTCTGCATCCCAGAGTGCTTAAGGAAGTAGCCCAAGAAATAGTGGATGCATTAGTGATAATTTTTCAAAACTCGTTAGATTCTGGACTAGTTCCTGAGGATTGGAGGGTGGCTAATGTAACCCCACTTTTTAAAAAAGGAGGGAGAGAGAAACTAGGGAATTATAGACCGGTTAGCCTAACATCGGTGGTAGGGAAACTGCTAGAGTCAGTTATCAAAGATGTGATAACAGCATATTTGGAAAGCAGTGAAATGATCGGACAAAGTCAGCATGGATTTGTGAAAGGAAAATCATGTCTGACAAATCTCATAGAATTTTTTGAGGATGTAAATAGTAGAGTGGATAGGGGAGAACCAGTGGATGTGGTATATTTGGATTTTCAAAAGGCTTTTGACAAGGTCCCACACAGGAGATTAGTGTGCAAACTTAAAGCACGGTATTGGGGGTAAGGTATTGATGTGGATAGAGAACTGGTTGGCAGACAGGAAGCAAAGAGTGGGAATAAGCGGGACCTTTTCAGAATGGCAGGCAGTGACTAGTGGGGTACCGCAAGGCTCAGTGCTGGGACCCCAGTAGTTTACAATATATATTAATGACTTGGATGAGGGAATTAAATGCAGCATCTCCAAGTTTGCAGATGACACGAAGCTGGGCGGCAGTGTTAGCTGTGAGGAGGATGCTAAGAGGATGCAGGGTGACTTGGATAGGTTAGGTGAGTGAGCAAATTCATGGCAGATGCAATTTAATGTGGATAATTGTGAAGTCATCCACTTTGGTGGCAAAAATAGGAAAACGGATTATTATCTGAATGGTGGCCGATTAGGAAAAAGAGAGGTGCAACGAGACCTGGGTGTCATTATACACCAGTCATTGAAAGTGGGCATGCAGGTACAACAGGCGGTGAAAAAGGCGAATGCTATGCTGGCATTAATAGCAAGAGGATTCGAGTACAGGAGCAGGGAGGTACTACTGCAGTTGTACAAGGCCTTGGTGAGACCACACCTGGAGTATCGTGTGCAGTTTTGGTCCCCCAATCTGAAGAAAGACATCCTTGCCATAGAGGGAGTACAAAGATCGTTCACCAGATTGATTCCTGGGATGGCAGGACTTTCATATGATGAAAGACTGGATGAACAAGGCTTATACTCGTTGCAATTTAGAAGATTGAGGGGGGATCTGACTGAAACGTATAAAATCCTAAAGGGATTGGACAGGCTAGATGCAGGAAGATTGTTCCCGATGTTGGGGAAGTCCAGAACGAGGGGTCACAGTTTGAGGATAAAGGGGAAGCCTTTTAGGACCGAGATTAGGAAAAACTTCTTCACACAGAGAGTGGTGAATCTGTGGAATTCTCTGCCACAGGAAACAGTTGAGGCCAGTTCATTGGCTATATTTAAGAGGGAGTTAGATATGGCCCTTGTGGCTAAAGGGATCAGGGGTTATGGAGGGAAGGCTGGTGCAGGGTTCTGAGATGGATGATCAGCCATGATCATACTGAATGGTGGTGCAGGCTTGAAGGGCCGAATGGCCTATTCCTGCACCTATTTTCTATGTTTCTATGTAACCCTTCCCTCATACTAACCCTCCATTTTTCTATCATCCATGCACCTACCTAAGAGTTTCTCCAGACGTTAACTTTGTTTGGAATCATCCACTCTTGCAAGAGCTTTAACATCTCCCTATGAGGCAATGATTCTGAGGAATGGGTCCTGCTATACTGGAGCTACTACTTTGCTTTGTTTGCTGTGATTGCTGTTGGACCGGATACCGATACATGATGTAGAATGACCATTGACCATGCTAGGTCTGAGGTAGTGGATAAAATTCAGTTTCAGCCTTTTGAAGAGAAGCTGCCTGGTCACTGGAAGGGTGCATCTACTTCTAAAAGTCAAGCTCCTCTCTGTTATACAAGGGACCAAAGAAAAACTTGGCAGTGGAAATAAGGAGAAAGTGCTCAACACACTGCAACACACACTAAATGCTGGAAAGATTCATCAGCTCAGGCAGCATTTATGAAAAGGAATAAACTGTTGACGTTTTGGGCTGAGACCCTTCATTAGATCCAGTCCTAATGAAGAGTTATGGCCCAAAATGTTGACAGTTCCTCTCCACTAATGTTGCCTGACCTAATGAGTTCCTTCAGCATTGTGTGTGTGTGTGTTGCTCTGGTTTTCTATCATGTTTGTGCTGCTGCTCCAAATAAAGTTAACTTTCATGACTTTTGTACCCGGTGTATGTATTCCCATGACAACAATAAATTCGAACCTGAATAACCTCTCATAAAGGCAACAAGGTTTTCCAGATGCACAGACAAATAACATGGGGCAGAGTCACTCATGATGACGGGTTTGCCGAACAGCCCAAAGTGAGATATCTTCCTTCTGATTGCATGGAATCTGGGAAAGTCAGTGTTGGAGCACAACACAGACCTGATGTGACAGACCTGATTCAGGGAGAGGCCTAAAGAACACTGTGGTCTATATGCATTTTCCGGAATAAAATTTGCATGGAAAGGAGGGTAGGAAACTGGTTAAAAAAAATAAACATGAGAAAGTCTGCTGATGCAGGAAATCCAAAGTAAGACACACAAAATGCTGGAGGAACTCAACAGTTCAAGCAGCATCTGTGGGAATTAATAAACAGTTCACATTTCAGGCCGAGACTATTCATTGCGACTGAAAAGGAAGGTGGAAGATGCCAGAACGTAAAGGTGGGGGAGGGGAAGGAAGATGGCTAGAAGGTGATAGGTGAAGCCAGGTGTGTTGGAAAGATAAAAGGCTGGAGAAGAAGGAATCTGTTAGGAGAGGAAAGTGGACCATAGGAGGAATGGTCCCCTCCTCCTTCCTATTCTATCAGATTCCTTCTTCCCCAGTCTTTTATCCTTCCAACCCCACTGGCTTCACCTATCACCTAGTTATCTTCCTTCCCCCCCCCCCCCCACCATTTATTCTGGTGTCTTCTCCCTTTCTTTTCAGTCCCAAAGAAGGGTCTCGGCCTGAAACGTCAACTGTTTATTCATTTCCATAGATGCTGCCTGACCTGCTAAGTTCCTCCAGCACTGTGTGTGTGTTATTTTAGTTAAAAAAATATTTTTGTCTCTTGCCTGAAAACTGACCGATAAAAATGAGTCTGGAAGTCGAAAGCCTGCCTGCTGTACTGAGCTTTTGCGGAATAACATAAGAAAGCGCTGTCCTTTCAGATATATATCCACCACAGCTGATCAGCATTATCTTGCAATTATTGTCCTTCAAAGCCCATGCTTTACTTTTGTAAGCAATATTCTCTGTAAGCTACATTCCTCTGCTTTCTTGGTGCACTATTTCCATGGATGTTTTTCAATATTTTCTTCTCTAACCTACAAAACAAATAAATCAGTACGTGAACCATGCTGTTTGCAATTTGATTTTATTAATAATTGATTTGGAGCCATGCAGAGCTGATGCAAAAGCCAGGTAGTGAAGTTCTAACATGAAAATGAATGAGCCATGTGTGACCTGCTGGGAATCTCCAGCATCCTCCATGGAATAGCGGCCTTTAATTCCCTCAGAAACGCGGTATTTCCCAGTTCACAGACCAAGAACAGTGTCCAGCAGTGCAATGTGATCTTGCTGAGCCTCCGAAGTTAAGTTAAAGGATCTGCCTAGTGAATCTGTGTCAGGTTAGACCCCAGCAGCAAGGTATGGCTGTGACGGAACAGATAAAAGTAACTTGTATTTTCTTCAATTACATTTGCATTGATATTTTAATTGTTTCTGAACATTTTAAATTTTTTAAAAAAGTGCATGGCTTCCTGACTCAGAAATATATCACGAGTCCTGGATCTAAGTAATGGAACTATCAACCCGATAACATTGTAGGGCACTTTTATTCGAAGGACTGCAGAGGTTCAGGATGGTGGTTCAACACTATTTTCTCAACGGCAATCAAGGGTGGGTGATGCATGCTGGCCTTGCCATTACCAACCAGAACTCAAAAAACAACATAAAGTGAAAAAAGCAATCATGGGTGTCCATGAGCTGATTCAATGTCAGAAAAAAGCTCTTTGGCTCTTGTGTTTGCCCCCATTGTCCCTGGAGGTATAAAGGCAAGCTAATTGGGTGATTTAACACTCCCCCCCCCCCGCCCAGCTGAAAATGGGTACCGGCAAATGCTGGGGGTTAACTTCACGATAGACTGGCGCCCTATCCTTCACGCCACCGAAACCGGCATAAGCACTGACCTGATGGGCCCCAAGGCTTGGGACAGACTTTAACTTTTTTTTAATCCGCAAAGTACGATAACCATCACGTGATCATGGGTAGCAATTAGTAGTCGACAATAAGATAAACATTTCACCTGATGGATTCTATGTAAATTCATTGCATAATTGAGGGATAGTTGTGTCACTAATAGTTAAAACAAATCTTCCATGCAATACTGCAATGAGGAAAAAGAACATTGTTTAAAGATAATTATTGCCAGTTAATTAATCTTCTGTTTATATTTATGGCATAAAAACGTAGTCAAGTTTATTGTCATGTGCATAATATCAAATATTAGCTGCTTCATTTACCAAATAGGAAATTATTTTCTTCATAATGATATCTGGCTTTTTCCACCAACAATGGAGGAATATGTGTTTCTCAGGACTTTTGGACAGAGTAAGAAGAGCACACACTGTATTAATTGATTCTATCGAAGCTTCACTTACTCACTGATATTTTGCTCAATCCACCCCTAGACTGAAAAGCTTCATAATTCTTTGACTGACTTTGAGTTTAGGGAATACTGAGAGTGTCTTTCTTTGTACGGTAAGTTCAGAACAAAGCAATAGTCAAACGGATAATCAAAAAAACTGAAGATGCAGATTGAAATCTAAAATAAAAACAGAACATTTTGGAAACAATTAATGGGTTGGGCACCATCTGTGGAGAAGGAAACAAGTAAGATCCACCATCACCTTCTTAATGGATTTGAAAGATATACAAAAACTACTGGCCCTAACGAGGACAGAATAATTGGAGTACGAAGATGGATGATAGTAATTCACAACAGCAGGGCACACTGTTGGGAGCATTTAGAGTTAGATTTTCACCCATGACGTTCTTGCGTTTGAGAAATAACAAGAGAAACGTGTCTACTGATGAATTATTTCTAAACAGGGGTGTCAAACCCATGCTGTGTGCTTAACCCATGCCTAGTCTGATTGCAGTAGTTCCTGGTATAAATGCCTATGTGTCTTTGGAGTGCCCCACACCCCTCTCGCCTCTGTGCTTAGTGGCAATCTACGCAAGTCCCGTCAATTGATGTCAGGGTTCTAAGCTTTAAATGTGGCACTTGCATTAAGCCATAACTAAGTTTATTGACTGCTTGTGCTGTTTAAAACTCCTGTCAACTGAAAGATAGAGAAATTCCTCCTCATCTCTGATCTAAAGGGATGTCCTTGTATTCTGAGGTTGTGCCTTCTGATCCTAGACTCCTTCACTATAGGAAACACTCTCCCAACATCCACTCTATCTACACTTTTCAATATCAATGAAATATTCCCTTATTCTTCTAAACTCCAGCGTGAGCAAGCTCAGAGCCATCAAGTGTTCCTCCTTCCTGGGATCTTTGGACTCTCTCCAATGCCAACACATATTTTCTTAGATAAGGGACCCAAAGCTGCTCATAATTCTCCAAGTGCATTCTGACTAATGCCTTATAAAGCCTCAGCATTCCATCTTTGCTTTTATATTCCTTTCCTCTTGAAATGAACGCTGACAGTGCAATGGGCTTCCTTACCACCGACTCAAACCGCAAGCTAACCTTTAAGGAATCCTGCACGAGGACTCCCAAGTCCCTTTGTATCTCTGATTTCTAAATTTGCTTCCAGTTTAGAAAATATTCTGTGCCCTTATTCCTTATACCAATGTGCATGACCATACGCTTCCCTACACTGCCACACTTTGTCCAATTTCCAAATCTAAGTCCTTCTGCAGACTCCCTGCTTCCTCCATGCTAACTACCCCTCCACCTAACTTTGTATTGTCCACAAACTTGACCACAAAGCCATCAATTCTATCATCCAAATCATGGACATATAACATGAAAAGAAGCAGTCCCAACACTTGCAGTTTCTTTACTCTACTCAGAAGGATTCTGCATCTTTCAATCCTATGTCTTTTTTTAAGGATTTGAGTTCCGTCTTTTACCAACAGAGCCACCCACCCCCTCTGCCTGTCCTTTCGATACCATGTGTATCCTTGGATGTTAAACTCCTAATTATGATCTTCTTTCAGCAACAATGTCATACCTGCCAATTTGAAACCACACGACAAGATCATCAACCTTATTTCATAAACTGAGTGCTTTAACATATAACACCCTCAACCCTGTATTCATCAGCCTTTTCAATTTTGCCTCAATGTTACCAGAAGTTAAGTTCTTAACCCTTTCTGTACTTATTGTAATTTTATTTATTTTGGGGACTTCCATAACCTCTCCCGCACTGTCCTTCCCTTTTATTTTATCTTCACTTTTCCAAACTGTTGATCTCACTACCCCTACTATTTAGTTTAAAGACACACTTCCATTCATCCATTGCAATTTTGCCCTATCTTCAGCCTATCCTCCTTCACAGTCTAGCTATACACTGTATCTACTTGTACACCAACTATCCCATCCTCTGCTCTATCACTCCGGTTCCTATAACTGCAAAATTAGATTAAACACCCACCCCAATGGCTCTAGCGAACTTGCCCACACAGATATTGGTCTTTCTCCAGTTCAGGTGTAGCCCATCCTTTTTCTACAGGTCATAGCTTTGCCACAAGAGACCCTAATGATCCAGAAATCTCAAACCCTGCTCCATGCACTCGTTCCTCAGCCAAACATTAAACTGCCAAATCATCCTTTTCTTCTCTCATTGGGGCTGGCACAGGAGGCAGTCCAGAGATTACTACCCTTGAGATCCTGCTTTTCAGCTTTCTACCGAATTCCCTACATTCTCCCTTCAGGACCTTCAGCCCTTCCTTCTCTTTTTTTTCAGGGAGTGCAATGTTATCACATTCTGCTTCTCCATTCCCTGTGAACCACAGCCTCTTAAGAAGTGCAGCCCTGTCTGATTTTTACCATCCTGCACAAATCTGCCAAAAGCCAAGTCTCCTAGGTGACTTTCCATGGGCGTGTGACCTTAACATAAGGTTTGGCTCTCCTCCTCCCAAATGCAAAGCCTGGCCAAGTTTCTTACATCAGTGGCAGTGAGAGCTCCAATTTAGTGAGAGAATGATCTCATGCCCTTGCACCCTAAGCAGGAAGTTGCACTCACAATGAGTCACAATTGGAGCTTTAGTCCGTTATGCTGTTGTTGCCCTACAGGTGGTCAGCAAATGCAACAGAAGGTTTGGAAATGTCATCTCACTGCTGTTTGTGGGTAGTCTGGATGGACAGGAGTCAAAACGATTTCATGAGCATTCAGGCACCTAATTCCATAATCCTTATTATCACTATCTTTTGCAATCACTACCAAGTTCTTTCCTTTGAATTTCTGACTGAATCTTTCAGCCATCTCTTAACTTTGTTCCTGTTACTTGCAAAGGACAGGCCAACTTAGAGTCAACATGGCAGCAATCTAGCATTGACTAGAGATAGATTGATGTCCTGCATTGTAAGACACAAAACAACCCAAGCAGGAGTCCTTAAAAGTCAGTAGATGTTTGTTGAAGCAGCTGCAATCAGAGTGATTGATGCTCTTCACATCTATTATTTCTTTACAGTGCAGGCAGAAACCAATGCCTCAAATCTCAGCCAAACCCATAGCCAGAGCTGAATGTAACATCAAATCCATTACTATGAACAAATTACACTTCAGTACGCCATCTGGTAAACACAAACCGTGAGATCTAAGTATGCAGTAGGTCCACATGCAAACTGAGCTTCCAGCAAATGTTGCAAGGATTTAATTCAGCTTTGTAAAATTTCTACATCTGTATCCATTGTACCTTTTACCTTGGTCTTGGCACTGTGCAAGGAGGAGATCAATTTTCCATTCAGTATTACCTTGAGATGTCCACTGGCAAGATATCACCAGATCAGACTATTTATCTATTAAGGACCCCACCACTTGGGCCATTCCCTCTTCTCAATGCTACTATCACGCAGGAAGTACTTGATTCTGAAGGCCCACACCCCAAGTTCAACAACAGCTTCTTTCCCTCTGCCATCAGGTTCTTGAAAGGACATGAGAAACCCTAATTCTACCTGGGACCATATTTCCCTCAATTTACACTAATGCTGTTATGTTTATTTTTTGTTCACTTTGTTGCACAAGTTATGTATAATTCATAATAATTTAAGTTGATGTAATTTAAGCTTTTGATGTCCATAATGTACTTAGCTGCTTCTGCAAAAAGTTAATTTTCAAGACGTCTATACCCTTGGTATGTATACTTAAGCCAGACGGTGGTGTGGTGACATCCACAATGGACTTCAAAGTGAGTGGTGGCGGGTTCGAATCCAGTGGGTCCTAGCACACTTTCCGTCTGTGCTGGGTTGAGCATTGAACTAGCAACTCAGCCTTGTTTAAAAAAAAATAAGACAAATGCTGAAGAAAGGCAAAGGCGCAGAAAGGGACAACAAAAATGTACGCTCATGACAATAATCTTGAACTTGAACTTAACAACCAATTCACAACTTTCCTCCAACAACACACACAGCTTATGGCAAGGTCTGCACACCCTCACAGACTTCAAAGCGAAACGCAGTGGAGTTTCTAACATCGCTGCCTCTCTCCCAGATGAGCTAAATCTTTTTTACTCTCAGTTTGATGTTGCCAACACTAAGCCCCTGAGGAGAGCCGTCAAAGAGACCTGCATCTTGGTTGTCTCTGAGGCTGAGGTATGCAGGTGTTTTCAATGAGTGGTCAGTTGCAAGGCTGTTGGACCGGACGGCATCTCAGGGCGGACACTCAGAGTGTGCATGGCACAACTGGCAGGTGTGTTTACAGACATTTTGAATCTCTTCCTCTCCCAGCGTAGAGTGCCCTCCTGCTTCAAAACACCCTCCATTGTTCCTGTACCTAAAAAGACCAAGGTAACATGTCTGAACGACTGGAGTCCTGTCACACTCACCTCAATAATAAGCAAATGCTTTGAGGGGCTGGTCAAGGACTTCATCTGCAGCTTGCTGCCACCCACATTGGACCCTCTACAATTCACCTACTGACACAACCGATAGCAGATGACAGAATAGCCACAGCTCTACACACTATCCTTACATATTTGGAGAAGAAGCATGCTTATGTGAGAAATCTGTTCTTGGACTACAGTTCAGCATTCAACACCATAATTTCCACCAGGCTCGACAAGAAGCTCAGAGACCTCGACCTTCACCCTGCCTTGTGTAGCTGGATTCTGAACTTCCTGTCAGATCACCGGCAGGTGGTAAGAGTGGGCTCCCTCACCTCTGCCCCTCTGACCCTCAGCATGTGCCCCTCAGGACTGTGTCCTAAGCTCCCTCCTTTACTCTCTGTATACCCATGACTGTGTCGCAACCCACAGCTCCAAACTGTTAATTAAATTTGCTGAAGACATTACACTGATTGGCCTAATCTGCAATAATAATGAGGCAGCCTACACAGAAGTCATCACCTTGACACAGTCGTCATTGTCTGAACCCTTAGTGCCAAGGTGGCACATGGGGCCTCACCAAGACACAGTGGTCAAGAAAACCTCTCCCTCAATGTCACAAAAACAAAGGAGCTGGTTGTGGACTATAGGAGGAATGGAGACAGGCTAGTCCCTAATGATTTCAATGGATCTGGGGTTGAGGGGGTGAACAGCTTTAAGTTCCTTGGCATAAACATCACCGAGGATCTCACGTGGTCTGTACATACCGGCTGTGTGGTGAAAAGAGCACATCAGTGCCTCTTTCACCTCAGACATCAGAAAAAGTTTGGTATAGGCCCCTAAATCCTAAAAACTTTCTACAGGGGCACAATTGAGAGCATCCTGACCGGTTGCATCACTTCCCCCAATTGCAGGACTCTACAGAGAGCAGTGTGGACAGCCCAACACATCTGTAGATGTGAACTTCCCACTATTTGGGACATATGCAAAGACAGGTGTGTAAAAAGGACCTGAAGGATCATTGGGGACCTGAGTCACCCCAACCACAAACTGTTCAAGCTGCTACCATCCGGGAAACGGTATCACAGCATAAAAGCCAGGACCAATAATCTCTGGGACAGCTTCTTCCACCAGGCCATCAGACTGATTAATTCATGCTGATACAATTGTATTTCCATGTTATATTGACTGTCCTGTTGTCATCAAGCAGGAGATACAGAAGCCTTAGGTCCCATATGACCAGGTTCAGGAACAGCTATTACACTATAAACATCAGGTTCCTGAACCGGTGTGGATAACTTCATTCACCACAACCCTGAACTGATTCTACAACCTACAGACTCGCTTTCCATGACTCTTTACAGCTTACGTTCTCACTATTATTTTTATTTGTAGTTTGTCTTCCTCTACGTGTTGGATTTCTCAGTCTTTCCTGTCAATGCCTGGAAGAAAATGAATCTCAGGGTATATATGGTAAGATAATAATAAATTTACTTCGAACTTTGAATTTCTACTATACAGATTACTGTAGAAAAATCCTGCTTAAGTGAATATGGTAAAATATAAGTAAACACTATTGACATTCCACTAATAGATATAAATTACATGCATTAAGATAAGACAATAGATCAATGTACTGTGAAGAGTAATGTCTTGATAGATGTGTAATAATTATTTGCCACAAAATTATCGTGCCCAATTCATCAGTGACTTGGAGTACAATGATGAAGCCTTTTAGGATTGGGAGTTCAGTTCCGATGCTGTTTGTAAGTACCTTGTACATACTCCCTGTGAATGTATGGGTTTCCTCCAGGTGCTCAGGTTTCCTCCCATATTCCAAAGATGTACTGATTAGCAGGATAATTAGTCATTGGAAAACGTCCTGTGATTAGGCTAAGGTTAAGCAGTTGGGTTGCTGAGCAGTGCAGCCCATTGGGCCAGAAGGATCTGTATTTCTAAATAAAATAAAGAAGGAAGTTTGTCTCCAGGAAAAAAATGCAGAGTGCCAAAGTATCCTACAATGATCTTAGGCAGACACTTCAGATCGAAGAAGACTTGTTTCCATTCCATTTCCATGGAATCTGAGAGGCCAATGTGACTTTCATGAATGATGAGGTGGGGATGTAATTGCTTTGTGAGCTGGCATGCTTCTTTAGCTGTTTACGCCAGATGTCTTAAGCATGGATTTGAATTTCCCAGTCCTATTCTGAATGATCCTTCTGCACTTTGAGCAGTCATGGGCCAGTGATTTCCAGGAATCAGCAGCATTTCTCAAAGAGGCTTTGAGTACATTCTTGACCACAAGAAGGGTCAGAGCCGACTCTATTTCCTGAGGAGACTGAGGTCCTTTAACATCTGCCGGATGATGCTGAGGATGTTCTACGAGTCTGTGGTGGCCAGTGCTATCATGTTTGCTGTTGTGTGCTGGGGCAGCAGGCTGAGGGTGGCAGACTCCAACAGAATCAACAAACTCATCCATAAGGCCAGTGATGTTGTAGGGATGGAACTGGACTCTCTCACGGTGGTGTCTGAAAAGAGGATGCTGTCTAAATTGCATACCATCTTGGTCAATGTCTCCCATCCACTACATAATGTACTGGGTGGGCACAGGAGTACATTCAGCCAGAGACTCATTCCACTGAGATGCAGCACTGAGCAACATAGCAAGTCATTCCTGCCTGTGGCCATCAAACTTTACAACTCCTCCCTTGGAGGGTCTGACACCCTGAGCCAATAGGCTGGTCCTGGACTTATTTCTTAATTTACTGGCATAATTTACATATTACTATTTAGCTATTTATGGTTCTACTACTATTTATAATTTATGGTGCAACTGTAACGAAAACCAATTTCCCCTGGGATCAATAAAGTATGACTATGACTATGACTACTATAACAATCCGTTACTGTGACAGTGCTTGGCTTGGGCAAGGGCACTTATGTTTGTTTGCTTATCTTCCTGGTTAGTTTGGAAGATTTTGTGGAGACTACACTGGTAGTATCTTTCCAATCCTATGAAGTGTCTGCTGTAGGTAATCCAGGCCTCAGAAGTACATTGGAGAGCAGGGTTCTCTGCCCTTTAGACTATGGGATTTGTGTCAAGTGTGCGGACTTTATCGTCAAACACTCTTGTCATTAATCAGTTAAAGAAAATGGCAATTTTCATCATTGGTGTCTGCTTTTTCTGAAAGGTAATGTATGTGATTCAAGAAGTTCTCCATTTTTCCCAGGGTTTTGTCGTGAAACCCATTGTTGGAGAGAGAGGCAGATCGTTGAGGATCTTTGCCTTGAGTATCTTAATGTGAGATCATATGTGTGAACAAGTTAGGATTCTCTTTTGTACTTAAGTTCAAATAAAAACTTATCACCCAGAAATGTAAAATTATTTTAAGAAGTTACAGTGGAAGTGTTTGAATCTGCCCTGAAAAAAATCAATATAACATAGGGAAGAAAGATATACCTTTTGCTTTCAAATGGATGGGGACAATTAGAGAGAGTGTCAGGTAGAGGTGAAAAACATTTAAAAAGTCATTCAAGATTGTCAATTTATCATCAGCAGCCTCTTTCTCTAGGGCTGAGAGAGCAAGGGACAATTAATTGCAGCCCAGCATGAAGAGAACCGGACCTGTCGAAGTTGTGAAGGGTGAACAGGAAAATTGCTGTGCAGCCCAGTAGCCAGTCTTGTATTTTACTGCTGAAATCGAGGGCGTGCTAAGTGACTTTCGGCAAGGAGGAACTTTCATAGCATTTTCTCCTGGGATCTGCTTGACCTTGCCTGCAAGGAAATATTGTATGGCTCACCCTCACATCCTGCTCTTTACAGCTTGGTGGTCACAGGTCAGTGTGGCTCAGCACCACTGCCTCCATCAGTGTGGTTTAGTACTGCTTTTCCCAGAAAATTCTGAGCGTAAACCTGCCTTAAATGTAGCTGACTTTCAATGACTGTTGCAAATGTTGACTCCTGACTGGAATCTGTTGCTGGCACTTCCCACAGGGAGAAAAGCCTCAATCCATTATTGCCAGTGTAAATGTGCTACATCAGTCTACAACTTGAATGTGTGCCAGGAGGAAGTGGACAGAATGGCTGGGACTGAGCCTACCTCTGTCTGATGGTCCTGTGGAAGACTAATGGCTGCGGACAGCCTGTGTTTCAGCTAGCCTCAGACTCATGCATGCATGCTCCAATGCCGCTGCCAGCGCATCAGAGCTCCTGCTCTGCTGTCAGACTCATCCTGGAGCCCAATGACTGGGTACTGCTGAGCAAAGGGTCGGGTAGTCAGATATAGTCTGCACCTGGTCCTCAGCTTGCTGCCAGCTCTGGCTGGTGTGTATGAAGCTCAACTCCACCTTGACAAAAATGCAGAGAGATAATCTTTTTAAAAAAAATTACTTATTTTAAGGTGTTTAAAATAAATTTATCATATTTTATTTCTCATTCTTACTTACTCATCTTTGTTCTGTAAAATTACTTAAACAAGTAAGGAGGCATGGGATCCAAGGGGACACTGCTTTGTGGATCCAGAATTGGCTTGCCCACAGAAGGGAAAGAGTAGTTGTAGACAGGTCATATTCCGCATGGAGGTTGGTGACCAGTGGTGTGCCTCAGGGATCTGTTCTGGGACCCCTACTCTTTGTGATTTTTATAAATGACCTGAATGAGGAAATGGAGGGATAGGCTAGTAAATTTGCTGATGACAGAAAGGTTTGGGGGTGTTGCAGATAGTGTGGAGGGCTGTCAGAAGTTACAGCGGGACATTGATAGGATGCAAAACTGGGCTGAGAAGTGGCAGATGGAGTTCAACCCAGATAAGTGTGAAGTGGTTCATTTTGGTAGGTCAAATATGATGGCAGAATATAACATTACCGGTAAGACTCTTGGCAGTGTGGAGGATCAGAGGGATCTTGGGGTCCGAGTCCATAGGACACTCAAATCTGCCAAACAGGTTGACTGTGTGGTTAAGAAGGCATACGGTGCATTGGCCTTCATCAATCGTGGGATTGAGTTTAAGAGCCGAGAGGAAATGTTGCAGCTATATAGGACCCTGGTCAGACCCCACTTGGAGTACTGTGCTCAGTTCTGGTTGCCTCACTGCAGGAAGGATGTGGAAACCGTAGAAAGGGTGCAAAGGAGATTTACAAGCATGTTGCCTGGATTGGGGAGCACGCTTTATGAGAATAGGTTGGGTGAAATCGGCCTCTTCTCCTTGGAGTGACGGAGGATGGGAGGTGACCTGATAGAGGTGTACAAGATAATGAGATGCAATGATTGTGTGGATAGTCAGAGGCTTTTTCCCAGGGCTGAAATGGCTAGCATGAGAGGGCACAGTTTTAAGGTGCTTGGAAGTAGGTACAGAGGAGATGTCAGGGGTAAGTTTTTTATGCAGAGAGTGGTGAGTGCATGGAATGGGCTGCCGGCGGCAGTGGTGGAGGCGGAAACTACAAGGTCTTTTAAGAGACTCCTAGATGGATACATGGAGCTTAGAAAAATAGAGGTCTACGGGTAAGCCTATGTAGTTCTAAGGTAAGGACATGTTTGGTGCAGATTTGTGGGCCGAAGGGCCTGTATTGTGAAGTAGGTTTTCTATGTTTCAAAGTCTGCTGGGGCAGTGGTGGGGGCTCCGGGTCTGATGCCTGAGGACTGCTTGCAGCTTAAACCGTGCTCCACCTCGCAGGACAACACTCAGTCAGCCCCTTCAGCCATCTGCAGGGTGCCCAGTGGGACAGTGAGTTCAGACTGTGGGTAGGGTGCCAGTGATTCCACCCAGTTTGTCTTCCTGTCCCCCACAAATATCGTAGCTTAGATGGTCCCTCCTGATGAACTTAATGATCCATGAAAGGGAAATTGGAGCAAATTGCACCCAGCTAAAAAAGTTCTGGAAGTTTAACAACCAGCTGAAATAAAATGGAAAAGACAATAAAGCATCTTTCAATCATGTATATTGGCCTTGCTTTCAAATCACTTGGTTAGCCTCTGGTCTACTGGCCCTCAAATGTCAAAATGAAATCACTCACCTCAGACTGATATCTTTCTTCTGGCCCCCCACCCACAGCACAGGTTTCATGCCCTCTGCATTATCCTCAACCCTATCTGTTCTCAAAGACAGACCTGGGGACTTAGCATGCTCGCTAGTCAGTGATTGTTCTGTGATAGGACCCAACCTCACCCTATTTCACACACAGCAGGGTGCTTTTGCCTTCAGACTTAATCATTCTCCCACCCCTCAGTGAGAATATACAGTGCGACCTAAAACTGAAAGCGGGAGTCAGGAGATAAGGGATGAAATTGGAGAAACAGTGTCTGCTGGATTTTGCATCCACTCGGTAGGGGACATTAGCTTACATAAAATTGCTTCCCCACTTTTTATTCTTGTCTATGCTTAGCAATGACTTAACTTATCTAATGTGTCAGGAGAAAATCAGACTCCTTAAGAAAATAACATATGGAACCATGTCTTTCAAAATAACTTCAGTCTTCTAATAACTGAACTGCTAATATCTTTGCGGTTAGATTATTTGACGGCTGATGCCAGAATCCAATGCCACAAAAGCTTATAACTTTGTGCTTGCAAGCACTAAAACAGGCTTGTATCTACAACTTGACCTCAAGGTGCAGATTTAAAAATAATTCCTCTTTGTTCACTGTCAATTTCATGTTCATAAATAAAAATCGAGGATCAACCAAATCTTGTTTGGTCGATCCTGTTGTTCAACAAGGCCCCTTTGGAATAAACACACATAACATTAACCTTGAGAACTTTAATTGTGGAGCATGTTGACTGTTTACCATCAGACACCAAAATGATCCTCATGAATCAAACTACCAAGCTACACAGCAAGACATCAGCAAAAAATAGCACGATTCAAATGCATCAGTTCCTCCTTCACACAGAAAGCTGCAATTACAGCAAACAATATATACGCTAATTCTGCTTCAATTTAATTATTGAGATTAAATGTTGTTCAATCACTGCTGGAACTCATAATATAAAGCAAAGCAAGAAGAATTACATAGATCAGGCTATTTAGCAAATGCAATAACTTCCTCAGACTGAATCAGCTACCTTTGGCCATGAAGCTGCTAGACAACTTGATTACCTTGTAGTGAAGGCACTTTATAACAACTCTCCACGCTGTAAAACACCAATGCATACAGATAGTACCTTTAACTCAACAAAGCATGTAAAGTTACTTCAAAAATCTTGATTCTGAATCAAAATCATGTTTAATATCACTGGTATATGTCATAAAATTTGTTGTTTTGCGATAGCAGCCTCAGGATAGAGAGGCGCTCTTTTAAAACAGAGGTGCGGAGAAATTTCTTTAGCCAGAAGGTGGCGAATTTGTGGAATTTGTTGCCACATGCAGCTGTGGAGGCCAGGTCGTTGGATCTATTTAAGGCAGCAATTGATAGGTTCTTGATTGGACATGGTATCAAAGGTTATGGGGAGGAGGCCGGGAACTGGGTTTGAGGAGGAGAAAAAAGAAGATCAGTCATGATTGATTGGTGGAGCAGACTTGATATGTCAGATGGTCTAATTCTGCTCCTATGTTTTATGGTCTTATGGTCTTACGGAATACAGAAAACAATATAAATAGTTGAAAGAAAGACATCAAGCCCCCTGCACAAAAAGAAAAAGAAAAAAACTCGCAAACCCCAAACACCCCCAACCCCTCCCTTGCAAAAAACTAACAGATCACCCAAACCCCCAGCCCGTCAATTGGTGAATGAACAAGAACACTAAATAACATAGAACCGAAAGAGGCCAATATGATCTACAGTCCAATCCATTAATCTCCGAATTTCGATAACATCTCTGAGAGCATCAGGACCCAGCAGCCCCTCTGACGACAGCGACTCGAACCAGCGGCCCATCCGACAGCAGTAAAATGAACCAGCAGCGTCTCCAGGGGTGGCGCTAAGGTGGTGCTAGCTGATGCTATAGCCCCAGCAGAAATTGCAATAGCACCAGCGTAGCACCACCAAGAAATTAACTGCAGCTGCTTTGCTTTCTCTGTATAGTTTTGAATACAGCTTGTTTCTCCAACTGATCTAGTGAAACAGCACCCCCAATTACCATATCACCCACGCAGCAATAAAGTTATAAACTCTGTCAGATCCACTCTACACTTCTGCTTATTCGTTCGTTGTCAATGTCTTGCCATTGCTGTCCTCAGATCTGTTAAGCTGATCTAAGATCACTTGAGGTGGTGACATCACTCACTCTCACTCACGCGAGAGACTGATAGTATACATCCAGGCGGAGATCTATGGTCTCACGAGACTAACGGATGCCACACGTGCACGTTGTGCTTTTACAAGCTAGCGTCAGCCTACCACATGCAATATTTTGGCTGGTGTGAAAAATGGATCGATTTTTAGTCAGAAAACGACCTCATCCAGAGGAATCAGTGCTGTCTCAGCCTGAGCATGTCTTAATTGAAAGTGACATGCAGAAAGAAGTAATTGGGGATGAGGACGACAGCAGTTCATCGAAGCAGTGTGAGGGCGAAGTAAAGGATCAAGAAATGGAGCAGGATTCGGAAGAGAACGTGGATGAAGCTGCTCTTAGTGTGAGTGGGAACACTGTTAGCGATGTTAGCCAGCAGCCTGAGGAAGGACCCTGTCGGCCAGCATTGAAAAAGTACCCTTCGCAACAGTTTGGCAATCAGCAAAGGAGTTTTATTCGTGGCTGGTTTGACCTGTACTCCTGGCTGAAATATTCAATCATAAAAGATGCTACATTCTGCTTCGCATGCAGGCATTTCCTATGTGGAGGACATGGGTTCCATTCTGAGTCTACCTTCGCTGTCACTGGTTACCAGAACCTGCGGAAAGCTATAACAGCTTTCAAAACCCACCATGTAAGTGCAACTCATAAGTTTGCGATGGAGGCATGGGCCGAATTCAGATTGAGAAAACAAGACGGTTCAAGATTGGGAAATATGCTTGATAAAGGACATGCAAAGATTGTCCATGAAAATCGTGAGTATATGAGAGCAGTGATTGAGTCTCTACGCTATACTGCGTGCCAAGGCATTGCCCAGCGAGGACACCAGGAGAATGATGGATCTGGCAATAGGGGAAACTTTGTTGAATTGCTCAGTGTAATTGAGAAGTTTGATAAGACTGTAGCTAAAAAAAAAAGAGGACAATCCTGGAAATGCAAAGAAACACCATCACGATATCCAAAATGAAATTATAGGTATTATGGCAGATATGGTCAGATGTTAAGTAAGAGCAGAGATCAAGGAGGCTGGACATTTTGCCATCATGGTGGATGAAAGTAAAGACTTGAGCAAAAAGGAGCAAATATCAGTGGTGGTGCGGTATTTGAATAACAAAACAGTGCTTGAAGAATTCTTGCACTTCACTCCAGCAGAAGGGTTGGACGCAGAGTCGCTTCTTAAAAGCATTGAACAGGCACTTGCCCAGTGTGTTATTGATAAGAATGCGTGTATAGGTCAGTGTTATGACGGGGCAGCAGTGATGGTCTGGGTGCAATAAGGGGGTACAAGAGAGATTCAGGAAAGAGGTCCCGCAGGCATTATATATACACTGCCATGCTCATAGACTTAACCTTGTTTTAGTGGATGTTGTGAGCAATGTACCACAAGCGGGTGAGTTTTTGGAAACTGTGCAGCTGCTTTACAACTTCTTTTCAAACTCTGTTGCCCACGATCTTTTCATGAAGAAACAGAGAGAAATGGAATCAACTGCACAGTCTGTGGAGTTGAAGAAATTGTCAGATACACGCTGGGCAAGGCAGTATACAGCTTTGTGGGCTATAAGGAAATCACTCCCTGTCCTTCTAGCTACACTACAGGATATTATGGGTCAACTAAATGCACAGAGGAAAACAGAGGCCGGAGCTGTAAATGGACTGATTGACGAGCAGTTTGCTTTACATCTCACTCTGTTTGAGGATTTATTCCAAGTCACCAAGTTCATGTCAAACCAGCTACAATCTCCCAGTTTGGAGCTTTCATCTGCTGTGGACTTGGCTCAGTCTGTTATCGATGTACTCTCAGCAAAACGGGGAGAGGAATCATGGAGTGAAATTCAGACAAGAGCTAGGGACCTGTGCGTCAAGGCCAGTATACAGAGCAGACCACATGAAAGAAGACAGGCCCAGCCACCCCGCCACCTACATGATTTTGTTGTTGAGGCCCAAACTGAACGCACACCTGTCACATTCTCTGATGACCTTCGGAAGCACTGTTTCTATCCGGTTATAGACAGACTTCTGTCTGAAATGAAAAGACGGTTCTCAATTGAGACCGGGGGTGTTCTGACTGGAGTCTCAGCATTGAGTCCCAAACATAACTTCTTCCTAGACAAGAGTTGTCTTTGGCCAATGGCCCAATACTATGGAGTGACTGAAGTGAACCTGACTGTAGAGCTACATCAGGTTCGGCGTCTGCTGGAAACAAAACAAAAGCAAGGACAGATAGTGAATGACACAGTGGAATTTCTAGCTCCAATGAGACCCTACCATGATGCATTTATAGATTTATACAAACTAATCTGCATATCACTGACTCTGCCTGTGACATCTGCCTCATGCGAACCGAGTTTCTCTTGCCTCAGGCGCATCAAAAACTACCTAAGGAATAGCAGCAGCGATGCTCAGAACAGCAACTTGGCCCTGTTGGCCATAAACAACCGGAGGACCAAGGCACTTGACATCCAGAAAATCATTGATGCTTTCGCCACCAATCACAACAACAGACGGATTGTGCTTCTCTAAAAACATCAGTGGTGAGTACAGTTGATTTTTTAAAAAATTTGGGCCAAGACTAATGCTGATTATTATTATTATTTTGTGGTGGATACCCCATAGTCCTTATGTTTTCTGCAAATCCTAAAATATTACATTTACTGCTATTAAGCCTACTGGTTTTGCTTAGACTTCCAAGCGGTGATTCTGTTGATTTTTGTTTTAAATTCAATAGCCGAATTAATCGAGGTATTGCATGGTCAGAGTACAATTTGTCCAACTCCTGGTAAAGCCTTGCATCTGTTGTTTGCCTTATTTGACTTTAATAACGGTATATCTTTTGGCATTGTCTGTCTATGTAATGCGAATAGCAGTGGACATTGTGGGTTTGTGTGTTTTTCAGTTGAAAAGCACGCATTTGACGCTGATTGCGGGATTGGTGCGTGATTCACGTTGTGCGCTGTGGGTCGGATGCTCTGTTGGTTTGTTTGTGCTCTGTGTGGCCCGGGTTGTCTCCGATGCTGTTGCCACTGTCACAGTTCACTTCTATATTATATTTACCGATTGCTGTTGCTTGTGAATCAACAGAGGCATTTATAGTAGGCACATAATGCTTGAAACTGACTTTTGAACGCCGCGCGTCTGGCATTGCGAATACATATTACCATACAGTGCATCCCTCAGCACCATCACTGAATAATTCAGCCCCTCTGTAGCACCAGCAAGAAAAAATCCCTGGCGCCGACACTGAGCCTCTCCAAGGAAAGTGACATGCGCCAACGGCCTCTTTGTGGAATATGACTTGAACCAACAGTCTCTTCGAGATCTGCTTGCTCTCTTCCACATTTGCCTCGATATTTCAATCTACCTGTGTACATACATCTACTGATGCTTCTGGACACATCTTCAGTGATGTTCCTGGAATCATCAGGTGTTTCGGGTCTTTCAACATCATACACCCTCCTCCAGGTGACTCAGCCGGGGCTGATCAGACCCCAGCTTGTGTCCAGATGGCTAGCTGCTTATCACTCCATGGCTTCCCTCTTTTAAGCCACAGCCATCTTGAGGCCCTCTCTGCTGCATCGGTGGTCAACATTTTAATCGGTGAGAAATGTAGTCAATCATGGCCCCTCATCTCATCTCTGAGCTTCTCCTTGTGGTAGATCATGCTTGCATTTCTCTCCTGGAGTTTTCTTGGGGACAGCAGAGCGCTAGCTCACTCGATCAAACTACAGAGTGTAAGTCGCAGACTCCAACAGTTTCAAAAACAAAATTAAGATAATGTAAATGTAGAAAAGTTGAAATGATTTACTATCTGGAAGATGTCGCTTGAGGAATCGTTTGCTGCTGTCATCTTGACAGAAGTACTTGCCTTGTTCGCTAACTCTGCTTACAGCCATGTGACTCAGTGGTCTGAAGGCCACCTTTCATAAACATCATACATCTCAGGTTGGTATGATTTGTGGTTCAACCAAACAGGAACCTCAATCTGAGCGAATGCTGTGTAAATACTGGCCATACACAACTATCGGTAGCCCAGAAATAACAGATTGTACACCAGCATAAAATTATAGAGAAAGTATATTTACCGATTTTCAACTTTATCGAACAGTTAACCAAGAAATAAAAAGAAAGATAGTTACAGTAAAACTAGTCAAATTGTGTACATAAACATTGGAGCTCATTTCTATAGTAGCTGGGTGTATCACTTTACTCACAGTGCTGAATTCCCATCACCAACCACAGGTAGAACTTCCCTTTTTGGACTCCTCCACCTCAGGAAGTGCTCAATGCAATAGGGGCTCTCCTTCGGATAGCATCCTCCGGGTGTCTTCCCTGCTGCTCTTCTCTCTGCAGCTCTCACCCCAAAGACCCCAAACCAGACTACTGTCCTTCAGAAAACTCTTCCCACTCAGCTCTCGAGAATGTTCCAGGAAAAAAATACTGAGATAGTATTCATAGGTTCAATGTCCATTCAGAAATCTGATGGCGGAGAGGAAGAAGCTGATCCTGAAACATTGAGTGTGTGGCATCAGGCTCCTGTATCACCTCCCTGATGGTAGCAGTGAGAAAGGGGAAAATAAATATATAAATATATATATATATATGAAATGAATCTGATTGGCATTTTGGGTATTATAGATCTGAAATTTATGGCAACCTGAAGTTAATCAGTCTAGCAAAATGTTTAAACAAGTAAATCTGGGTGACTTTTGTTTGAGGTACACAGTAACAGGAGTAGATAGAGTTCATCGATGTGACAATTACAAATGAGGTAAGGTCTGATTTATAACAAATTTTGAGTGGGTACAGAGACTCCAGGGACTGCAGAGGCTGGAACCTCGAGAAACAAATAATCTGCTGGAGGAACTCAATGGGGCAGGCAACGTCTGTGCATTGCCTACAAAATAAAATCTAACATCATGAATGGCTGTGATGCTTCACTCCCAGATGAGCTTAATGCCTTTTACGAACATTTTGAAAGGGAGAATAAAACTGCACCTGTGCAAATCCCTACAGCATCTGGTGACACTGTGATCTCTGTCTTGGAGGCTGACGTTAGAAATTCTTTCAAGATGGTGATCCCTCACAAGGAGTCAAGCCTAGATTGTGTACCTGGTAGGGCACTGAAAAGCTGTGCCAATCATATGGTAAGACTCAATCTCTCACTGCTGCAGTGGGAGGATCCCAAATGCTTCAAAAGGGCTACAATCATATCAATGCCCAAGAAGGGTAGCGTGAGCTGCTTTAATGACTATCGTCCAGTTGCACCCAGATCTACTGTGATGAAGTGATTTGAGAGGTTGGTCATGGCGAAAACCAACTCCTACTTAAGCAAGGACCTGCTCGTCACAATTGGTTAACAATATATGCAATCTCACTGGCTCTCAATTCGCCTTGGATCATCTGGGCAATAGCAATACCTACTTCAGACTTCTATTTATTGATTACAGCTCGAGGTTCAACATAATCATACCCTCAGTTCTAATCAACATGCTCCAAAACCTGGGTCTCTGTAGCTCCATGTGCAACTGAATCATTATCTTCCTCAATGGGAGACCACGGGCAGAGCAGATTGGAAATAATCTCTCCTCTTTGCTGACAATCAACACTGGCACGTCTCAAGGATGCATGCTTAGCCCACTGCTCAACTCACCCATAAACGTGTGGCTAGGCACAGCTCAAGCACCATCCATAAATTTACTGATGACAGAACTATAGTTAGCAGAATTCTAGATGGTGATGAGCAGGCATACAGGAGCGAGATAGATAGTCTGGTTGAGTGGGGTCATAACAACAACCTTGCGCTCAGCAGCTATATTTCACTAGGATTTGAGGAGACTTGATATGTCACTGAAGACTCTTGCAAACTTCTACGGCTGTAACATGGATAGCATTGTACTGTAACTGGTTGCATCACTGATATAGAGAGGCCATTGGACAGGATCAGAAAAAGCTGCAGAAAGTTGTAAGCTCAGCCAGCTTCATTATGGGCACCGGCCTCCCCAGCATCGAGGACACCTTTGAAAAGCAGTGTCACAAGAAGGTGGCATCCACCATTAAGGACCCCCATCACCCAGAACATATCCTCTTCTCATTGCGACCATCAATAAGAAGGTAAAGAAGCCTGAAGACACACATTCAATGTTTCAGGAACAGCTTCTTTCCTATAGCTATCAAGATTTCTGAATGGACAATGAACCCATCTATGATACCTCACCATTTTTTTGCTCTCTTTTTGCTCTTACTTAATTTTATTTATTTCTTATTGTAACTTACAGTCCAGGTTAACTTATAATGCTGAAAACAACAAATTTACTGATAAGTGGCAGTGGCATTAAACCTGATTCTGATTCTGAAATGGACAATCGACATGTCAGGTTGGAACCCTTCATCTGGACTCATGTTGTTTTAATTGTGCCATTTACTTTGACCTTTCTGCTGAATATTGCTTTGACACAAGCACATGGGCACAGGTTTTGTTTTAGAAGCTGAGTCTATTTTATGCGGGCCACTTGAAATGTCCCCATGAGTGACAACGAATTCCAGATCATTTGCAATGTCTGTAAAAGCTGTCTCTTAGCATTTGTTTAGATTGTGGACTCACGCTGAACCATAGACCAAACAGATTCTGCAGATGCTGGAAGTCTTGAGCAACAGACATAAAATGCCATAGGAACTTGTGTGATAGTGCACCGATCAGTGTAAATGCTACTACAATGCCAGCAACCAGGGGTCAATTACACCCGTCCTTCCAGACATATTGTCTGTACGTACATTCCCTCCATGACTGAGTGGGTTTCCTCTGGGTGCATTGGTTTTCTCCCACATTCCAAAGATGTACGGATTAGTAGGTCAATTGGTCACATTGGTGTAGTTGGACAGCATAGTCTCATTGGGCCAGAAGCTGTTACTGTACTGTGTTATTTAGTACAACAAATAAAATAAAACTCAGCAGGTCAGGCAACATCCATGATACAGCCAGGATCTCCAGGTGGGCATCCATTTCAATTCATCTTCCCAGTCTTATACCAATGTGTCTGTCTATGGCAAGGGTTCACAACCTTTTTAATTCCATGGACCCTTACCATTAACCAACGGGCCCGTGGACTCCATGTTGGGAACCCCTGACCTATGGTCTCCTTTACTGACATGGTGAAGCCAAACTCATTTGGTGGAGCAACACCTTCTGTCTGGGTAGCTTCCAACCTGATGGCATGAATATTGATTTCTCTAACTTTTGATTATTACTCTCCTCTTTCCCACCTCCCTTTTCCCATTCTCTACTCTGGTTATCCTATCACCCCTTTTATTCTCCCCCTCCCCATTTACCATCATGAACTGCCCATCACTTCTCCTTGGTTCCCCACCTCTTTCCCTTTATTCCATTAGCCATTGTCTTCAACTATAAGATTTCTTCTTCTTCAGCCCTTTACCTCTTCCACCTATCACCTCCTGGCTTCTCACATACCCGCCTCACCTGGTCTCACCTGTCATCTTGTAGTCTTCCCCCTCCCCCACCTTCTTATTTTGGTTTCTGATGTCTTCCCTTCCAGTCCCGGTGAGGGGTCTCAGCTTGAAACATTAACTATTTATTCTTCTTTGTACTGAGAACGCTATCTGACCTGTGGAGCTCCTCCAGCATTTTCTGGGTGTTGCTCTGGGTGAATGATAGGTTGCTAGCATGGTCGAAATAGATGAACCAGAGTTCAAACTTTATGAACAGAGATCGCAACAGAGATGATAGAAAGAACAGGCAGGAGATGAGGCTTAATCACAGCCAATGGTAAGATCTACAGGGCAACAGAGGCATGGTGCAGTTAAAACAGAAAGCAACAAATACTGGACTGAGAGTGTTGTATTTGAATGCACGCAGCATGAGGAATAAAATGGACGATCGTGAAATTCAGCTACAAATTGGCAAATATGACGTTGTGGCCATCTCTGAAACTTGGCTAAAGGATGGCTGCCATTGGGAGCTGAACGTCCAAGGATATATGGTATATTGGAAAGATAGGTTAGTAGGCAGAAAGGGTGGTGTGGCTCTGTGGATAAGATATAACATTAAATCATTGGAAAGAGACAACATAGGATCGGAAGGTGTAGAGTCTCTATGGGTTGAGTTAAGAAATGACAAGGGTAAAAGGACCCTAATGGCAGTTGTATACAGGCCTCCAAACAACATCCAGGATGTGGACCTCAAGTTACAGCAGGAGATAGAAAAGACATGTCAGAAAGGCAATGTCATGACAATCACTGGGGATTTTTAACATGAAAGTGGATTGGGAAAACTGGGTCAGTACTGGTCCTCGAGAGAGAAAGCTTGTAGAATATCTAAGGAACACACATAAAAGTTGCTGGTGAATGCAGCAGGCCAGGCAGCATCTCTAGGAAGAGGTGCAGTCGACGTTTCAGGCCGAGACCCTTCGTCAGGACTAACTGAAGGAAGAGTGAGTAAGGGATTTGAAAGTTGGAGGGGGGAGGGGGAGATCCAAAATGATAGGAGAAGACAGGAGGGGGAGGGATGGAGCCAAAAGCTGGACAGGTGATTGGCAAAAGGGATACGAGAGGATCATGGGACAGGAGGTTCGGGAAGAAAGATGGAGGGGGGGAACCAGAGGACGGGTAAGGGGTATATTCAGAGGGACAGAGGGAGAAAAAGGAGAGTGAGAGGAAGAATGTGTGCATAAAAATAAGTAACAGATGGGGTACGAGGGGGAGGTGGGGCCTTAGCGGAAGTTAGAGAAGTTGACGTTCATGCCATCAGGTTGGAGGCTACCCAGACGGAATATAAGGTGTTGTTCCTCCAACCTGAGTGTGGCTTCATCTTTACAGTAGAGGAGGCCGTGGATAGACATGTCAGAATGGGAATGGGATGTGGAATTAAAATGTGTGGCCACTGGGAGATCCTGCTTTCTCTGGCAGACAGAGTTCAGCAAAGCGGTCTCCCAGTCTGCGTCGGGTCTCGCCAATATATAAAAGGCAACATCGGGAGCACCGGACACAATATATCACCCCAGCCGACTCACAGGTGAAGTGTTGCCTCACCTGGAAGGACTGTGTTGGGGCCCTGAATGGTGGTAAGGGAGGAAGTGTAAGGGCATGTGTAGCACTTGTTCCGCTTGCACGGATAAGTGCCAGGAGGGAGATCAGTGGGGAGGGATGGTGGGGGACGAATGGACAAGGGAGTCGCGTAGGGAGCGATCTCTGCGGAATGCAGAGAAGGGGGGGAGGGAAAGATGTGCTTAGTGGTGGGATCCCGTTGGAGGTGGCGGAAGTTATGGAGAATAATATGTTGGACCCGGAGGCTGGTGGGGTGGTAGGTGAGGACCAGGGGAACCCTATTCCTAGTGGGGTGGCGGGAGGATGGAGTGAGAGCAGATGTACGTGAAATGGGGGAGATGCGTTTAAGAGCAGAGCTGATAGTGGAGGAAGGGAAGCCCCTTTCTTTAAAAAAAGAAGACATCTCCCCCTCCCCCTCCAACTTTCAAATCCCTTACTCACTCTTCCTTCAGTTAGTCCTGACGAAGGGTCTCGGCCTGAAATGTCGACTGCACCTCTTCCTAGAGATGCTGCCTGGCCTGCTGCGTTCACCAGCAACTTTTATGTGTGTTGCTTGAATTTCCAGCATCTGTAGAATTCCTGTTGTTTGCGAGAATATCTAAGGGATGGCTTTTTAGAACAGCTTGTTGTTGAGCCCACTCGGGGATCAGCTGTGCTGGATTGGGTGTTGTGCAATGGTCCGGAGGTGATAAGTGCTTAAGGTCAAGGAACCCTTAGGGAACAGTGATCACAAAATGATCAAGCTCACATTGAAATTTGAGAGGGACAAACATAAAATCCAATGTGTCGGTGTTTCAGTGGAATAAAGGAAATTACAATGGCATGAGAGGGGAACTGGCTGAAGTTGACTGGAAAGGGACAGTTGCAGGAAAGACAGCACAGCAGCAATGGCTGGAGTTCCTGTAAAAAATGAGGGAAGTGCGAGACAGATATATTTCAAATAAGAAGAAATTTTCAAAGGACACTACTGTGGATGACAAGTGAAATCAGATCCAAAGTAAAAACAAAAGAGAGGGCATACAAGGAAGCCAGAGCTAATGGGAAGATAGAGGATTGGAGAGCTTTTAAAAACTTGCAGAAGGAAACTAAGAAGGTCATTCAGAAGGAAAAGATGAACTATGAGAGGAAGCTGGTGACTAATCTCAAAGAAGATACTAAATGCTTTTTTAAGTATATAAAGGGTAAAAGAGAGTTGAGGGTAGATATAGGACCAACACAAAATGAGGCTGGAGATATTGTAATGAGAGAGGCAGAGATGGCAGAGGAACCGAATGCATATTTTGCATCAGTCTTCACAGTGGAAGCATCTGCAGTATACTGGACATTCAAGAGTGTCAGGGAAGTGAAGTTTATGCAGTGAAAATTACGACTGAGAAGGTGCTCAGGAAGCTTAATGTTCTGAGGGTGGATAAATCTCCTGGACCTGATGGAATGCACCCTCGGGTTCTGAAGGAAGTAGCTGGAGAGATTGCAGAGGCATTAACAATAATCTTTCAAGAATCGATAGATTCTGGCATTGTACCAGATAACTGGAAAATTGCAAATGTTTCTCAGTTATTTAAGAAGGGTGGGAGGCAGCAGAAAGGAAACTATAGATCTGCTAGCCTGACATTAGTGGTTGGGAAGTTGTTGGGATTGATTGTTAGGGATGAGATTATGGAGTATCTGGAGGCACATGACAAGATAGGCCAAAGCCAGCATGGTTTCCTGAAAGGAAAATCCTGCCTGACTAACCTACTGCAATTCTTTGAGGAAATTACAAGCAAGGAAGACAAAGGAGATGTAGTAGACGTGATGTACTTGGATTTTCAGAAGGCCTTTGACAAGGTTCCGTGCATGAAGCTGCTTAACAAAGTAAGAGCCCATGGAATTACAGGGAAGTTATTAGCGTGGGTGGAGCATTGGCTGGTTGGCAGAAAACAGAGAGTGGGAATGAAGGGATCCTATTCTGGCTGGCTGCCAGTTACCAGTGGAGTTCCACAGGGGTCAGTGTTGGGACCGCTGCCTTTTATGAGGTATGTCAATGGCTTGGACTACGGTATTAATGGATTTGTGGGTAAATTTGCCGATGATACAAGGATAGGTGGAGGAGTGGGTAGTGTTGAGGAAACAGAGACCCTGCAGAGTGATTTAGATAGTTTAGGGGAATGGGCAAAGAAATGGCAAATGAAATACAATGTTGGAAAGCGTATGGTCATGCACTTTGTTGGAAGAAATAAACGGGCAGACTATTATTTAGATGGGGATAAAATTTAAAATGCAGAGGTGCAAATGGACTTGGGAGCCCTCATGCAGGATACCCTGAAGGTTAACCTCCAGGTTGAATTGGTTGTGAAGAAGGTGAATGCAATGTTGGCATTCATTTCTAGAGGTATAGAATATAAGAGCAGGGATGTGATGTTGAGGCTCTATAAGGCACTCGTGAGACTACACTTGGAGTATTGTGTGCAGTTTTGGGCTCCTTATTTTAGAAAGGATATACTTACGTTGGAGAGGGTTCAGATAAGATTCACGAAAATGATTCCAGGAATGAAAAGGTTACTGTATGAAGAATGTCTGGCAGCTCTTGGGCTGTATTCCCTGGAGTTCAAGAAAATGTGGGGTGATCTCATAGAAACATTACAAATGTTAGAAGACCTGAACAGATTATATATGGCAAAGTTATTTCCCATGGTAGGGGATTCTAGGACACGAGGGCACGACTTCAGGATTGAAGGACGTCCTTTTAGAACTGAGATGTGGAGAAATTACTTTAGTCAGAGGGTAGTAAATCTGTGGAATTTGTTGACACGAGTGGCTGTGGAGGCCAAGTCATTGGGTGTATTTAAGGTAGAGATAGATATGTTCTTGATTAGCCAGGGCATTAAAGGGTATGGGGTGAAAGCAGGGAGTGAGGATAACAGGAAGAATTGGATCAGCCCATGATTGAATGGCAGTGTAGAATTGATGGGCCGAATGGCCCACTTCTGCTCCTATATCTTATGGTCTTATTAATGTGAAAGTGGAAGAATATTAGAATTTGATCTGTTACGTTTTACAGGTGAAACTATGGCAGCTTTGACTCAAGATTTCCCATTAGTTGTTCACGACCTGAGACTTGGTTAAGGTTGACGAGGTGTCAATATCACAGATAACCTGTAACAAAAGAGCCAGGAGTTCTGATGGATAAATGACTAGCATGCCTCCGGTCTTCAGATTTAAGGAATTAAGAATTGAAACATCCCCTGTGTTGGAGAGATTGGGGCAATTATAACTGGGCCGCTCAGGAGCTAAATCTAGATACAATTTTTCACACAAATAGAATCTACAACTCTTCCCCCACAACAAAATCCTGTGGGTGATGGAATATATTCAAGGGTGAGATCATTATGATTGGATACAGATATGCAGATGAGTTATTGTTGAATCAATAGATAGGCAGTCTGGTAATGTTATTATAACTGTCATGTTCCTGTCTAGCTCAGCTAGTCTTTAGATAACCTCATTAAACTATGAAGAATTTTAAGGGTTTTTGACCAGAAAATTGCTTGCATATTCCCCTCAGTAAATGCTGCCCGACTTGCTGAGTTCCTCCGGCATATTGTGTGTGCTGCGGAAAACCTCCAGCATCTGCAGGATCTCTTGTGTTAAGGAATTTATACACCTCTTTTTTTAAAACAAATGCATACCTCCCCTCACTTTATTCCAACATGGCTTTGTCTTTTAGACCTTATCGTAGCCTTGTCTGAAGAAAAGAATTGGTGGAAACCAGCTGACATTGAAGAAATTACAGTCCCCAATTTTTATACAGCCTTTGGGAAATTACCAGGCATCATAATTACGTCGCTCAAGAGTGAAACAACAGTAATCAGGTTAATACTGTTGTACTACTTGCAGCAAATTCTGAATCTGGGCAGCCAAAACCAAAATTTTCAGATATGATTTCAGGAAAAACAGATTGTCCAAAGGAGCAAAATGGTTCATCAGAAATTAAAGTCTGAGTCAGAACCAAATCTAATATTTGTTTGGACGTGGGAATTCAGGGAGGCCCCTAGGGTCCCTGATGACTACGTGTGCAGGAAGTGTGTACAGCTGCAGCTCCTGACAGACCACATGACGGCCCTAGAGCTGCACAGGGATTCACTTTGGAGCATCCGTGATGCTGGGAATGTTGTGGATTACACATTTAATACGTTGGTCACACCGCAGTTTAAGGGGCTAGGGAAAGACAGGGAGTAAGTGACCAACAGGCCGAGCAGTAGAAGAAGGGTAATGCAGGAAATGCCTGCGGTCATCTCCCTCCAAAACAGCTCAATGAGAGTAAGGGCACTTCATCTGAATGCCCATTCTATTCGAAACAAGCTCAGTAAACGTGTTGCACAAATCAGTGTCCATCCATGATAACTTTCTTGAACAGCATGTTATACTTTATTTAGGGATGCATCACAGTAACAGGTCCTTCTGGCCCAATGAGCCTGCATGGGCCAATTACACCCATTAACCCATAAATGTCTAGAATATGGGAAGAATCTGGGGTATGCAGAGGAACCCCTTGTGATCATGGTGAGAATGTACAAAGTCCTTGTAGACAGTGGCAGAATTGAATCCATTCGCTGGCAATGTAATAGCGTTACATTAACCATTACACTACCACACTGCCCTAAGTAGAAACATCTTATAAATGGGTTAGCAATGAAGAAATTTGGAATAATAATCTAAAAGCAATGTACTTTCAAGTCCCAATGGCACATATCACTTTTACTTAATATGTCTTTCCTTCACCTCTTGTATCCGGAAATTTTGATGGAAAAAGTTTCGAGCTCACACTTGTCATGGAAGCAATGTATGGCATTTTGGAATTTGTCTCTAATTGTGTTAGTGAACCTACAAGAGAAAATGGTATCATAGATCTCACCTTGTGCAATAAAACAGGTAAAATGAACAATCTTGTAGCTATGGATCCTCTTGGAAAGAGACAATAGTTCAATCAAAAATCAGTGTATTATGATTAAACAAGGGAACATAGTTTGGGAACACAGACTGTATGGTGGGACAGTTAAGATCATAAGATAGAGGAGCAGAATGAGGCCATTTGGCCCATTGAGTCTGCTCTGCCATTTCATTATGGCCAATCCATTTTACCTCTCAGCTCCAACCTCCTGCCTTCTCCCTGTATCATTTTGTGTCCTGACAAATCAAAAATCTATCAAACTCTGCCTTAAATATACCCAATGACTTGCCCTCTACAGCTGCCTGTGGCAACAAATTCCACAGATTCACTTTTCCCTGGCTAAAGAAATTCTTCGTCATCTTCATTTTAAAAAGATGCCCCTCTATTCTGGGGCTGTGCCCTTTGGTCTTCGACTCACCCACTATAGGAAACATTTTCTCCACATCCACTCTATCAAGGCCTTACAACATTTGATAGATTTCAATGAGATCCCCCATCATTCTTTTGAATGTCAGTGAACACAGGCCCAGAGCCATCAAATGCTCCTCATATGATCAGCCTTTCAATCCCAGAATCTTTTTTTTGAACTTCCTTTGAATCCTCTCCAATGTCAGCCCTTCCTTTCTTAGATAAGGGACCTAAAACTGCTCACAATACTTCAAGTGAGGCCTCACCAGTGCTTTATAAAGTCTCAACGTTACGTCCTTGCTTTTATATCCTAGTCCTCTTGAAATGAATGCAAACATCACATTTGCCTTCCTCACCACTGACGCAGCGTGCAATTTAACCTTCAGAGAATTCTGCACAAGGGCTCCAAAGTCCTTTTGCATCTCAGAGTTTTGAATTTTCTCTCCATTTATAATAGGTTATATATAGTCTACCTTTTTATTTCTTCCTCCAAGATGCATGACCATACACTTCCCAACATCTGCCACTTCTTTGCTCATTCTCCTAATCTGTCTCAGTCTTTCTGTAGCCTCTCTACTTCCTTAGTACTACTTGCCCCTCCACACATCTTCATATTGTCTGCAACAGTAGAGGAGCAGGAGATTTTTAAAGAAGTTTCTTACGGGGCTCAACAGAAGTATATTCCAGTTAAAAACAAGGGCAGTAAGTGTGTGGAGAACTAGCCTTAGATAACTAGGAAAATAAAAGAAAGAACTAAACTGAAAGCCTATACATACAGAAGTTGCCAAAAATTGTGGGAAACTAGAAGATTGAAAAAAACATTAAAAAGCAACAAAGAACCAATAAGCAAACAGTAAGGAAAGGGAAGGTACATTATGAAAGTAAACCAATACAAAATATAAACACAGACAATAAAAGTTCGATAATATAAAGGGGAAAAGTATGGATAAAGTGAATGTAGGTCCCTTGGAAGATGACAAGAGGGAATTCGTATTGGATAATGTGGAAGAATGTGCCGAGGCCCTGAAGAATGATTTTGTGTTGGTTTTCATGGTGGAGGACACATCTAATATGCCAGAGAGAGATGTGATGGATGCAATGGGAGGTGAGTACCTCGATACAGGCACTGCCATTGTGATGAGCAAACTTGTGGGCCTAAAGGTTGACATAATAGAGTGCATCCTATGTCCTGAAAGAAATGGCGGAAGTTCCAGTAGACGTGTTTGTGATAATTTACTAAAATTCCCTGGACTCTGGGAATATTTTAGTGGATTAGAAGAAAGTGAATGCCATGTTACTGCTTATAAAAGGATATTGCCCAAAGCTGGGTTATTATAGGCCAGTTGACCTAACATCCATAGTCGGAAAAATGCTTAAAGTTATCATTAAGAAAGAAATATTGAGATATTTAGATATAAGTAGTTCCATCAGGCAGACACATCATGAAATCCCGAAGGACAGGTCCTATTTCACAAATTTACTGCAATTCTTTGTGGATATAATGAACATATTGGATAGAGGGAAACAGGTGGATGTTGTACACTTGGATTTCCAGAAGGCTTCGGTGCGACATTGTCTTTTTGGGAGAAGCCAGAGAGTGGTAGTTGTCTCTCTGACTGGAGGTCTGTGACTTGTGGAGTGCTGCAGGGATCGGTGCTGGGTCCATTGTTGTTTGTCACCTATATCAACAATCTGGATGATAACATGGTTAACTGGATCATCATATTTGTGGATAACACAAAGATTGGGGGTGCAGTGGACAACAAGGAAGACTAACATGGTTTGCAGCGGGATCTGGACCAGCTGGAAAAATGGGCTGAAAAATGACAGATGGAATTTAATGCAGATGTGCAAGGTATTGCACTTTGGTGGACTGACCAGGGAAGGTCTTACACAGTGAATGGTCCAGTACTGAGGAACGTGAGAGGACAAAGGGATCTGGAAATACAGGTCCATAATTCTTTCAAAATGGTGTCACAAGTAGATAGAATTCTAAAGAAAGCTTTTGGCACATTGGCCTAAGTACTGAGTACAGGAGATCGGATGTTATGTTGAAGTTGTATAAGACATTGGTGAGGCCTAATTTAGAATATTGTGTGCAGTTTTGGTCACCTACCTACGGGAAAGATGTAATAAGTTTGAAAGAGTACAGAGAATACTTACAAGGACGTTGCCGTGTCTGGAGGACCTGAGCTATAAGGAAAAATGGATTAGTTTAAGACTTCATTCCTTGGAGCATAAAAGATTGAGAGGAAATTTGATGGAAGTGTACAAAATTATGAGCGGTATAGAGAGGATGGCTTTTTCCACTGAGGTTGGGTGAGACTACAACCAGAGGTCATGGGTTAAGGATGAAAGCTGAAAGGTTTAAGGGGAACATGAAGAGAAACTTTTTCACTCAGAGGATTGTAAGAGTGTGGAATGAGCTGTCAGTACAAGTGGTGCATGCAAACTCAATTTCAACGTTTAAGTGACGTTTGGATAGGTACAAGGATGGTCGGGGTATGGAGGGCTATGGTCCTGCTGCAGGTCAATGGGACTAGGCAATTTAAATTATTTTGTAAGGATTAGATGGGTCAGAGGGCCTATTTCTATGCTCTACTTTTCTATGACTTTATGAGTCGAAGGCGTTTGACAAGGTGCCGTATAAAAAAACTTCCATAAGGAAGCATGGAGCTGAAGCAATGTATTAGCATGGATAGAACATTGGTTAACCAATAGAAGGCAAGGAGTTGGGATAAATAGGTACTTCCCTGTTAAGCAGCCTCGTGTATGGCACCTTATCAAAGGTCTTCTGAAAATTCAAGTACAGAACATCCACTGATTCTTCTTTGTCTATCCTGCTTGTTATTTCTTCAAAGAATTCAAACTGATTCATCAAGCAAGATTTTCCCCTAAGGAAACCATGCTGATTTCAGCCTATTTTATTATGTGCCTCCAAATAGCCTAAAACCACATCCTTAACAATCGACTCCAACATCTGCACAGTCACTGAGGTCAAACTAACTGGCTTATAATTTTCTTCCTTCTGCCGCTCTCCCTTCTTGAAGAGTGGAGTGACGTTTGCAATTTTCCAGTCCTCCAGAACCATGCCAGAATCTATTGATTCTTGGAAGATCATTACTAATGCTTCCATAATCCCTTCAGCAACCTCTTTCAAAACCAAGGGGTGTAAACTATATGGTCCAGGTGATTTATCTACCGTCAGACCTTTCAGTTTCCCAAGCACCTTCTCCCTAATAAGACTCACGAACGTCTGGTATAATGTTAGTGTCTTTCACAGTCAAGACTGGTGCAAAATACTTATTCATTATGTCCTCCATTTCCTTGTCTCCAATTATTACCTCTCCAGGCATTATTTTCCAGTAATTCAATATATACTTTCATTTCTCTTTTACTCTTTATATGACAGGAGAAACTTTTGGTATCCTTTCTCCTTAATATCATTGGCTAGCTTAGCTTCGGATTTCATCTTTTCCTTATTTATGACATTTTAGTTGCCTTCTGTTGCTTTTCATTTCATTTTTAAAATCTTTTTATTGATATATAATCTTCTATAGCTATAAAATACAAAATTTCAACAAATCAGTATATATATAATTAATAAAGCTGAAGAAAAAAACTTGTATATGCTAATGAAAAAAAATTATATAAGAAAAAAAAGGAAAAAAGAGAACCCCAACTAACTAAAAAAACCCCCATTAACTACAAAAAAAACCCATTAGGAACCAACACACCCAGAGCAATACGTCTTACATCATCTATATATATAAATGATAAAAAACAACAACTGCCAAATCACATTTATATAACATAAAGTTGGAAGGAAACCATATAAATTAATTATTAAATGATAATATTTGGCAAAAGAGCCCCATCTTCTCTCAAAGTCGAATCGGGGATCAAAAGTTCTACTTCTAATTTTTTCCAAACTAAGACATAACATTACTTGGGAAAACCATTGAATTAGTGTAGGAGCAGAGGTATCTTTCCACTTCAATAAAATAGCTCTTCTTGCCAACAATGTATCAAATGCAATTACAAAAACAGCAGGAATTCTGCAGATGCTGGAAATTCAAGCAACACACATCAAAGTTGCTGGTGAACGCAGCAGGCCAGGCAGCATCTATAGGAAGAGGCGCAGTCGACGTTTCAGGCCGAGACCCTTCGTCAGGACTAAATGCAATTACATGTTGGTTTGAAAATGAAATACCCTGAAAAGCTTCCAAATCCTCTAACTTCCCACTAATTTTTGCTCGATTATATGTCCTCTCTTTGGCTTTACGTTGCCTTTGACTTCTTTTGTCAGCCACGGATGCCTCATCCTGCCTTTAGAATACTACTTCTTCTTTGGAACATATCTATTCTGCCCCTTCCAAATTCTTCCCAGAAACTCCAGCCATTACTGATCTGCTAGTGTCCCCTTCCAATCAATTTTGGCCAGCTCCTCTCTCATGCCTCTGTAATACCCTTTACTCCATTGTAATACTGATACATTTGACTCCAGCTTCTCCTTCCCAAACTGCAGGGCGAATTCTATCATATTTTGATCACTGCTCCCTAAGAATTCCTTTGTGTTAAGCTCTCTAATCAATTCTAGTTCATTGCACAACACCAAATCTTGAATAGCTGATCCCCTGTTGGCTCAACCACAAGCTGCTCTAAAAAGCCATCTTGTAGGCATTCTAGAAATTCCCTCTTTAGGGATCCAGCACCAACCTAATTTTTCCAATCTCCCTGCATATTGAAATCTCCCATGACTTTCAAAACATTGCCCTTTTGACATGCATTTTTTTTATCTCCTATTGTAATTTGTAGCCCACATAATTGTTACTGTTTGGAGGTCTGTAAGTAGCTCCCAGCAGGGTCTTTTTACTCTTGCAGTCCCTTAGCTTTACCCACAATGATTCTACACCTTATGATCCTATGTCATTTCTTTCTAAGGATTTGATTTCATTTTTTACCAACAGAAACACGCCATGCACTCTGCCTACCTGCGTGTCCTTTCAATACAATGATTATCCTTGGATGTTAAGCTCCCAGCTATAATCTTCAAGATTCAAAGTACATTTATTATCAAAGAATGTATAAATTATCTTGTCTGCTTACAGGCAGCCACAAAGCAAGAAACCTGAATATCCCAATTAAAAACAAGAAAGACCCCAGCCACTGCACTAAGAAAGAGGACGAGAAAAACAGACACGCACCATGCAAACAATAAGAACAAACGACAGCGTTCTGAAATCCACTCCCCGGAACAGCTGGTGTAGGCCCAAGCCTCGATCTCAGTTCATCATATCAGCAGGGCAAAAACACAGCAAAGCTCACGGAGATGACAGTCATCAAAGCAGTTCAGAGCCTCGTGCCACAGAGAGAGGAATGAACATTGTGGGAGAGTGAATGAAATCAGCCCAACCTGTGCCTCCAGTCCTGACACTTGGGCTTTCCGGTCTATCTTGATTAGCATTTAAATTGTCCAAGCACCGGGTAGTGCCTTGCTTTATGACCCGGATCCCAGCACAACGACATGTTTGAACCACACAGCCCGAAGCTGTTTTCGATCTCACCAAATCAGCTTGGTGCTTGGAGCGATTCTGCCTCGAACCTGGGTTAGGTGGAGAGGCACTGAAACTCTTCTGCAGCGACTCCTCTCCAAGTCATTCACTCCAACAGCAACAGTGATACCAACTCCACCTGCAACTCCGTCTTGAACACATTGCACTTTGACTTCATGCGATGCACCTGCACAGCTCATCCTTCGAATCGGCTTTGCCTCCACTTGCTTCTTCATTGCTTGCGGTGATAGTTGACCACACTTTACTTGAGAATTGGTGTTAACAATTCTGTTAACATTGTTGTTAACAAAGTTTCTAGTCATATTTCTTGCCTTCTGAACTACCAGTAAGCTTTCACACAATTTCAGTAGCACCATCTTAAACCCAAAGCTACAATTCAGTGATGCTCACAACATCACACATGCCAATCTCTAACTGTGCTACATGTTCACCTACCTTATTCTGTATACTACACGCATTCAAATATAACACCTTCAATCCTTATAACACCTATCACTCTTTTCAATTTTGTCTCCTTTTTACATTGCAACTCATACCTGCAATTTTGCCCTAAGATCAACTTGTCTTTGCTAGCAGTCTCACTACACGTTTCCTCTGTTTGTAAACCAACTACCCCATTCTCAACTCTATCACTCCGGTTCCCATTCCCCTGCTGAATCTAGCCAATCTGCCTGCAAAGATATGGATCCCTTCGGCTTCAGGTGTAACCCATTCCTTTTGTACAGGTCATACCTTCCCTAGAACAGATGCCAATGACCCATAAATCTGAATTTCTGCCCCTGCACCAATTCCTCAGCCATGCATTTATCTGCCAGATGCTCCTGTTCTTATCCTCACTGGTGTGCAGCACAGGCTGCCATTCAGAGATTACAACCCTGGAGATCCTGCTTTTCAGCTTTCTAGCTAGCTACCTAAAATCTCTCTTCAGGACCTCCTCATCTTTCCTACCTATGTTATGTTGCCAATAGGTACAGAAGTCTTCTGGCTGCTGATGCTTCCCCTTTAGAATACCATGGACCTGATCCAAGATATCCCTGACCCTGGCATCCGGGAGGCAATCTACCCCTTGGGTGTCTTTATCACGTCAACAGAATCTCGTCTCTATTCCACTAACTATGGAATCTCCTCTTCACCTCTTCTGAGTTACAGCACTAGACTCAGTGCGAAAGACCCAGTATAATAATAACAATAACTTAAAAAAAGCAGAAATGGCTGGCTATATTGGAAAGTTAATTGTGTTTGATTGCACAAAGGAGAACTGGGTGATTATACTGAATGAATTTAGCAGTATCCTGAGGCAAATGAAATAGCCAATGAAAAGCATTTGCCAGTTGTGCTGAGGTGGAAAAACATACAGGTTGTTTAGAAGTTTAACTGGCACAACCAAACCAGCCGAAATGAGCTTTGAAAACATCATGAAGGTAATTCAGGAACATTTAGAACTGAAACCATTGTTGATGGCTTTAGGTTTCATAAGCAGAATCAAAAGAAAGGGGAGTCCTTTTTAGCTTACATGGCTAAATTGAGAAACTGTCTGAGCAATACCAGTTTAGGAATGGGCTTCATGATGCACCAAGTGGTAGTTTAGTTTGTGGAATCCTACAAGAAAGCATTCAAAAATGCCTCCTAACTGTATTATAACTCACATTCAAAAGAGCAGTTGAAATCACTGTATCAGTGGAAGCATGAGCCAGAGATACAATTGAGTTGGAGTCAGGAAGGAAGTTGAGCATGAACAAAATTGCAACATCTGAACAGAAACCTGCCTGGCCGAACAAATTGTATTACCATTATGGCAGAGACTCAGATAGAACAGACCAATGCAGGTTAAAGACTACATTTGCAGAAAATAATACAAAGTAGGACATGTACAAAGAGCTTGTGTGGCAGACAAAAATAAATGGACTACACATGGAAGAAAAAAAGATAAAAAAGTCAAGTTGCAGTTTCAAAAAGAGCACTAATCTGTATGCTGTTGACGAAAATGTCACCACAGCAGTGTTTCAGGATGGCATTGGAAAACTCAAACATATGAAGGGGAAAATAATGTTAAATGAAAATGCCACATCCAAGTTTTACAAAGCCCATCTGGTTCCTTACATCATCTGTGATAAAGTAGCCAGTGAGTTAGATTGAATTGAGGCTGAAAGAATTCTTTCCAAGGTTGAGTAGAGCCCACGGGCGATACCAATGGTCCCAGTAGCCATGAAGAGTGGGTCTGTCAGGGTCTGTGGTGATTTTAAGGTCACCATCAACCAAGTACTGAAAGTAGTTCAATACCCTCTGCCCAAGATAGTGAACTTAACTAAGCTTAAGTTCTATGGAAGGAGTTGAAGAAAAGTCCAAAGTGTTTTTCACCAAAAGCACTCAAAAAGGGCTTTATCAGTATAATAGGCCTATTTTTAGAGTAGCATCTCCACCTGCACTCTGGCAGAAATCTGGGAGCAGGTGCTGCAAGGATGCTCAGGCACTCAGTGTTACCTGGATGACATAATTTTTACCATAAAGGATGACAAAGAACATCTGCAAAATCTCAAGATGGTGTTAAAAAGATTAGAAGATTATGAGCTCAGAGCATGACGCAACAAGTGTGATTCTTTAAACCAAGCATTGCTTACTGTGGTCACACCATTGACGTACAAAGATTACATAAGTATACTGAGAAAATTCAAGCATTGGTGGATGCCAACATATTTATAAGATGCCGAGAGCAACAGCTCTCTGTCTTTGGAAATGGTCTGCATTGATCTGGCAGGGGATTTATGTGGATTTTTCTGCTCCATTCATGGGCACAAATTTCTTGGTAGTAGTGGATGCAGCTACAAAGGCAGCAGAAATGTTCTCAATACCTCCACTACAGCCTCTCATACTGTTCGTGTCTTGAGCAGCCACTTCTCAAGGGCTGGTGTTTCAGAACACTTCATCAGTGACAATGGACCACAGCTTGTTGCAGAACAATTTCAGTCATCTCTGAAAATGAATGCAATATGAAGTATAACATCTGTACTGTACCACCCAGCTACAAATGGCTTGGAGGAATGTTTTGTCCAGGGTCCAGAAAGCAATACGAGTAACGTCAGCAGAACACATTACACTGACACTGAATCATAAACTCGCCCATTTCCTCCTTGCATATCACAATACAGCACACTCCACAGCCAACAACTCACCAGCTCTGCTGTTCCTGGGTCATCCCTTGCATTTACGCCTGGATCTCCTTAAACCCAATTTCAGAAGAAGTATGTAGGACAAACAACAGAGAGAAATTGAGAGCTCCTCAAACCACAGGGTTTGATGTTTCACTCCTGGACAAGCAGTACTGTCAAAGAATTCCAGAGATCAAAAATTGGTACTTAGAAAGATTAAGGACAGAACTGGACCATTCTCCAACACACTGGAGATTGCTTCTAATGTCATCTGGAGATGATACATCGATCGGTTGAGAAGAGCAGTCAATTGTTACAGAGAAAGATGTCCAGAGCTGTCAGAAACACTTCCTGCTGTCCCAGAGTCAACTCTTACAACCACCACGGAGGAGGCTCCAGAACCTGAGATTGTTTCACAGCCACACGTCTCTCCTGCCAAGCAGAGTGACCCTCTTGTTGGGAAAGATGTTATCCCACAAGAATAAGAAATCCTCTACAACAATTAAATCTCCAGGAGATTTAAAAACTACTGCGTTGTGGATGACCTTATAACAGTTGTATTATATAGTTCGTTCTTTATGTGCCATGTTGCATGATGAAGGCTATCACGGTCTTTCCATGACCATGACTGCTCTTGGCGAATTTTTCTCAAGAAGTGGCTTGCCATCGCCTTCTTTTAGACAGTATCCTTACAAAATGGTTTACCCCAGCCATTATCAATACTCTACAGAGGTTGTCTGCCTGGTGTCAGTGGTCATATAGTCAGGACTTGTGATATGCACCAGCTGCTCCCATGGTTTCATGTGACCCTGATCGGGGGCTAAGCAGGTGCTGCACCTTGCCCTAGGGTGTCCTGCAGGCTAGCAGAGAGGAGGAGCACCTTACAGCTCCTTTGGTAGAGACATATCTCCACTCCCCCGCCCAGCCTCTTGTTGGATTTGGAGTAGGCGAGAGGAGGGAAGCTGGAAGCCAGGAACAGATGGGCAGTGATTTGGCCACCACTGCCAGCCCACCAACTGGAGAGTGCCGTGGTTAAGGGTCGAAACACTCGGAAGGCTGGGAACCACCTGATGACATCTGCTCCTGGCTGAAGGCTAGGGTTACTTTATAAGGTAACTGGAGAATGCACCCTAACAGGTGTATGTAACAAGTAACAAGACAAGTATATAATTTGAGATGCATTCTATATTGAGTTAGAGTTTATAGATAAGCAGAGAGGAATGTTGTGTATTAAATATTTCAGTAATATTTGAGTAATATTGTAAATATGTTTACATTTTCTTTGTTGTTTACTTAAATCATGACGGGTTTTATGTAAAAGTATGTGAATGGCATACATCATTATGCTACCATGTCATATGCATGCGCCATAGTAAGGTAAAATGAAATAGACATGATTCCCAGCCTCTGTGTTTTTCTTTCAATTAGTTTTATGTTTTGGAGTTACAAAGTATAACAGAGGGGACCGAGTGTAATGTATCTAACTTTGCTGATGACACTAAATTGAGTGGAAGTGCAAATTGTGCAGAGGATGCGGAGGGTCTGCAGAGAAACAGAGGTGAGTTAAATGAGTGGGTGAGCATCTAGCAGATGGACTACAATGTTGCTAACTGTGATGTCACCTATTTTGGAAGTAAAAATCGAAGATTAGAATATGATTTAAGTGGCGAAAGATTGCAGCATGCTGTTGTACAGAGGGACTTTGGACTGCTGGTGCGTGAATTGCAAAAGGCTGGTTTGCAGGTGCAACCGATTATCAAGGAGATTAATGGAATATTGGTCTTCATTGCTAGAGGGGGATTTAATTTAAGAGCAGGAGGTTGATGCTGCCGCTGTACAGGGTAATTGTGAGGCTGCTCCTGGAGTACTGTGTGTAGTTCTGTTCTCCCTACTTGAACAAAGACATATTGCCTTTGGAGGCAGTGCAGGAGAGGTTCATAAGGATGATTCTGGAGATCAGTTGAGTTGTTTGGGACTATACTTGTTGGAATTCAGAAGAGTGCGAGGGGATCTTATCAAAACATATAGCGTTATGAAGGGATAGATCAGATAGAGGTAGGAAAGTTATTTCCACTGGTAAGTGTGAGTGGAACCAGGCCACATAGCCTCAAGATTTGGGGAAATTGATTTAGAGTGGAGGTGAAGAGAACCTGCTTTTTCCAGAGATCAGTGAATCTGTGGAATTCTCTGTCTAGGGAAGCAGACGGTGATACTCTGTTAAGTATATTTAAGACACAGTTAGATAGATTTTTGCATAGCAGGGAATTAAGGATTATGGGAAAAAGGCAGGAAGGTGAAGCTGAGCCCACAGACAGATCAGCTATTATCTTATTGAATGGCAGAGCAGGCTTGACGGGCCAGATGGCCGACTCCTGCTCCTGTTTCTTATTTTCTTATAGAATTGATGTATCTTTAAATGTTCACGTTTCATTTAAATATAAAACAATGCTACAATATGAAATGCAAACCTTTTACCTCATCAAAAATAGAAGCCGTTGGTGTCCGGTACACTTCCACAGTGCAATAAGCCTTTCTGAGTTTCAGTTATTTTGCTTAAAGCACATCTCATCTCTCTCGCTTTCACTAATGACCTGCATATTTGATTACTCTAGGCTCCCAAATGCTTTTTAAGCATGTGGATGCCTTTTTTTTCTACAAGATAGCTATTTGTATTTTGTTCATGAAGAACTCTCATCTCTCATGCGTGTCTGTTGCTATGGTTATCTAAAAATAGAAAAAGGATCAAATAGATCAGTCTGGCTGAAAATAAAGTAACTCCTTCCATAAAGGTGATTACAAGGATGTTTTGTGAATGAATTACTAAGATTTAGCAACATGACACACATAGTAAAAGCTCTAATAATGGAAGTAGATTATTCATAAACATCACATAAGAATCATATCTACTGCTGCATCCTCTGCTACATATCACGATTTCCATAAGACTTATGATGAATTGGCTGTGAAGATTGCAACAAATGTCTTAAACCTTATCTCACTCCTTTCATATCTCCATCTGAGTAAAATGGAGCTCTAACCAAGAGAGAAAAAAATGATACTTTCCTCCAGTTATCATTGTGTTTTGACAAAGAACATGGCTAGGAACAGACAGTAGGCAATAATGTGAATACAAACATAGATACAACATATCACCGCCTTGCCTATGTTTGACGTTACCACCAAGGTGACACCTAAGCCTTCTTGTGACCTGGTCTGGTGGAAGACTGGCACTTGTTGACTGCATTACACCTATCTATTATGAATCACATTAACCATCTCCCCTCCCTGCTAAAGTGTCAGCCCTGGCTGAACGCATCACTCCTGCTTTAGCCGATTACGCCAGTGCAGCACAGAGGGGGGTGGCACTCCCCGAGGCACCATCCTTTGGATAAGCTGTTACACTGAAGCTCCATTGAGTCTCTTGTGTGATGCAATGTGAGAGAGCACAGCTAGCAGGGAAATACACAGGAGAAAGTAATTGATGGGATTGGTCTGAGAGCTAAAATAGACTTAATGGGCCAAATGGCCTGCTTCAATGTTGTAAGAAAATATTTGATAAGAAAACAGTTGATAATAAAAGTTCCCATGAGCCTATTCAAGTAAGGAGAAGGACTTATCCCTGATGGGTTGATCAGTGTTTATCCTTCAATAAATGTCACCAGGCCAGATTATGAGGTCATTATCTGGTTCGTGGGAATTTCAGAATGACTGCTGTGCTCTGTCATTACACTCATGACTGCACTTTAGAAATATTTAACTGTTTACACAATAATCTAGAATGCCTTTGAGGATGAGAAAAGATGCTAGGGAAATGCAGGTCTTTCTTTTCCTGTCTGAAGCAATTAAAAAAAAAACATTTAATCTCAGAAATCCCTTACTCACTCTTCCTTCAGTTAGTCCTGACAAAGGGTCTCGGCCTGAAACGTCGACTGCACCTCTTCCTACAGATGCTGCCTGGCCTGCTGCATTCACCAGCAGCTTTGATGTGTGTTGATTTAATCTCAGTAAATTTGCAGTGGTTGCATAATTCAAAATTGAGGTTTCAATGCTCAAATTCATGTTTCAGCTTTTGCAGAAATCACTGTCATATTGTAAGTTATTGCCTTAAGGTTGTAAATTTACTTGCAAGAAACCCTGCTTTCCATTTTCTAATTATAATTTGATTTAACTCAATAAAAGCATTTATTGTAGGAGCATTAGGGGAGACACATGATTTATGCATTTAATTTTGCATTGCTTTGTATTTTCTTAAAAATTCTAGGCTTGTGATGTCTCAAGAGCCACCTTAACTGAAATATTTTACTGTAAAAGTTCTAAACAGAATATGCCACCACTTTCTGGACACAAGGGCTTGAAAATTTTCCAGTGACATTAACAATACAGATGCAAGAAGTGGGGAGTAGAAATGGGTCTTCTATCACTCTGAGAAGATTTCATTCAAGTGTCATTATAAAGAATTAACAAGTTGCTCTATTATAAAGACATCTGATTAATACTAAGAGATGTTTTTAAACTACTCTCTCCTGTTAAGATGCCAACCCAGTGTGAATGCAACATTTTTTGGCAAGACCACACTTGCTGCACTCTGTGTTGTCTGATCTCTGTACTTAAGGTGAGATTCATTTTCCGTGAAGTCAGAGGGACATAGATGAGATGTTCATAGAAGAGAGGCTTTTTTTCTTGGTTGGCTAATATAGAACTAAGGAGTGTCATCTTAGCTATTTAGGTATGAGATAATGAGCAATATTTTAATTTATTGTCAGCAACATTTGGAATGATCTGCTCAAGACTGTTGCGAATGCCTAGTTGTGAAACATACAGTATTCAAGGTATCAGAGATCAAATAATTATTAGATGCTAACAGAATCATAGGATATGAGACCAAGCAACGAAGGAGAAGAAGAAGAAATGGATTAGACATCATACAGATTTGAGGATGCTTATGGAAGCCAAGAAGAGTGTGGTGACATGCCTTAATGACCACTGTCCGGTGGTACTTACATCAACCTTAATGAGAGGTTGGTATGGTGCAAGTCATCTCCTGCCTGAGAGATAACCTGGATCTACTTCAATTTGCCTAACAGCAGGTTAACTGCAGGTGCCATTTCTCTGGCTCTTCACTCTGCAGTGGATCATCTCGACCACAGGAACCTATACTAGGTGGATCTAGGGAGATTTCTTAAATCAGTGTGCAGATATTCCAACAAGAGGAGCAACTGTATTGGATCTGGAGTTGGGCAATGAGCCTGGCCAGGTGACTGACCTTTCAGTGCATGAGCAGCTAGGGAACAGTGATCACAACTCCTTAAGTTTTAAGATAGCTATGGATAAGGATAAGCACAGAGCTTGTGGGAGGATACTAAACTGAAGCAGGGCAACCTATGAGAACATTAGGCAGGATCTAGGCAGAGTTCACTAGGAAGAGCTGTTTTTGGGCAAGTCCAAATCCAATGTGTGGAGGGTGTTTAAAGACTAACTGCACAAAGTACAGGGCAGGTATGTTCCAGTCAGAAGAAAAGACAAAGAAGGCATGGTAAGAGATTCTTGGATGTTGAGAGCAGAGATGAATTTAGTCAAGGAGGAAAAGGAAAAGTATGTAAAGTTTAGGAAGCTAGAATCAAACAGAATCCTTGAGTGCTATAAAGAAACCAGAAAGGAACTTAAGAATGGAAATTAGAAAGGTAGGAAAGGCCATCAAATGCCTTGGCAAGTATGATTAAAGAGAATCCCAAGGAATTCTATACATATATCGAGAGCAAGAGGCCAACTAGGGAGAAGGTGGGACTACCTAAGGATAAAGGGGTGGGGGGAACATATGCTTGGATGTGAATGATGTGGTTGAATTCATTAATGAGTATCTTACTTGATTTTCTGGATGAGCCTCCCATGAGGGACCTGGTCAAATGCCTTACTGAAACCCATGTAGACAACACCCACAGCTCAACCTTCATCAATCACCCTCGTCACCTCTTCAAAAAACTCAATCAATTGCTGGGGCCCTGACCAATATCTTTGTGTCCTCCCTAGTCACAGGCAAGGTACTGGAGGTCTGGCAAGTGGCTAATGTTGTTCCATTGTTCAGAAGAGAACCGTGGATAATTCTGGAAGCTATAGACCAGTGAGTCTCACATCAGTGGTAGGGAAGATATTGGAGAGAATTCTTAGAAATAGGATTTATGAGCATTTAGAAAACCATGGCCCAATAAGGGAGAACCAGCATGGCTTTGTATGGGACAAGTTGTGTTTTACTATCTTGCTTGAATTTTTAATGAGATGATGAGGGCGATTGATGAAGGTAGAGCTGTGGATGTTGTCTACATGAATTTTAGTAAGGCGTTTTGACAAGGTCCCTGATGGGAGGCTCATCCAGAAGATTAAGGTGCATGGTATCAATGGTGAATTGGCCATTTGGATTCAATACTGGCTTGCCCATTGAATCAGAGTGTGGTGGTCGAGGAGACTTATAGATCAGTGGGATATAGAACAGTTGCAGATTTGGGTGGAGAAATGGAAGTTGGAGATTTACCCTGTCAAATATGAAGCGTTGCACCTTGGTAGGTCAAATATAGAGACAGTACAGCATTAAGGGTAAGATTCTTAACCGTGTTGATGAGCAGAGAGATCTTGGGGTCCAAGTTCACAGCTCCCTGAAAGTGGCTACAGAAGTTGATAGGGTGGTTAAGCCAGCTTATGGCATGCTTGCCTTTATTAGCCAGGGCACTTAGTACAAAAGTCGGGAAGTTATGTTGCAGATTTATAAAACTCTAGTGAGGCTGCATTTGGAGTACTGCATACGGTTCTGGTCATCCATTTATAGGAAGGATGTTGAGGCTTTAGTGTGGGTGCAGAAGAGGTTTACCAGGATGCTGCATGGATTACAGGGCATGCACTACTACAAGAGATTGGGCAAACAAGGGTTATTTTCTCTGGAGCGGCCGAAGTTGAGGAGATATCCGATAGAAGCTTATAAGATTATGAGAGACATAGATAGAGTAGATTTTTTGAGTTCATTGTAGAAGTCCTCCTTGGCCACATTTAGTGCTGACAGATTTGGAGTGTATGTGTTGATGATAGGAGTGAGCTTCTCTCACAATAGACTAAGCTGGGCGGTCATGAAATGTTTATTTAACCCCTGGAAAATGCTGATTTTCTATGGTTGCTCATTCTTGATAGACTGAGTGAGCTAGGGCTTTTCTATTTTTAGTGTAGGAGGATGATAGGTAACTTGATAGAGGTGTATAGGATTATAAGTGGCAGAAATTGAGTGGATAGCTAGTGCCTTTTTTCCAGGGTGGAAATGGCTAACATGAGAGGTGATTGGAAGAAAGTATAGAGGTTACATCAGAGGTTGGTTTTGTACACAGAGAGTGTTGAGTGCGCAGAATGTGCTTCCAGGGGTGATAGAAGTGGCTGATACATTAAGGATATTTGAGATTCTCTCAGATAGACACATGGATGAAAGAAAAATGGAGCGTTTAGTGGGAGGGAAACATTAGATTGATCTTGGAGTACATACGAGGTGGGCACAACATCATGGGCCGAAGGTTCTGTACTATGCAGTGCTGTTCTTTGTTGTTTGTTCAAATGCGCACTAAACTAATCCCTCCTGCCCAGATAATGTCCATATCCTTCCATTTCATGCACACACATCTTGTTCTAATTGTGTTCTACTTTTTTTGTAATAAATTGTGTATATTGTATGTTTAATTTATATGAATGCTGCTTATATGATGCTACTGTCCCCATGGTTCTGCTGTAAGTTTTTCATTGCACCTGTGCATACATGGATTTACTTATATGACAATAAACTTTGATTTTGACTTGTGACTTCTCACTGCTCCATTTTTTTAACTTTTAAAAGCATGATATCTGAAGAGGATGCAATGATATCTTTTCTAATACTTATCATACCTGAATAATAAAGAAGCTTAATTATTTCAGTGTTTCGCCATATGCCCAAAGTGTCTTCAATCAATAAAGTACATCAAAGGTTCCACTTGATTTCTAGTTCATACCTCGACCTAAGAAACTTATACTCAGACTCTGACAAATATCCTGATAGAAAATTGTGAATAGCAACAAATTTAAAAACAGCACGGTCCTAAACAAAACAAAAATATAACAATACCACAGATTTATATAGTGCCTGCACCTAGTAAAATATGCCTGGGAGCTTCCAATGCGTTCAAATTTAAAATCTTACTTCAGCATGTAATTAAATAATACATTACCAGACAGTGCCACAGAATCACTTTTAAAAGGTTAACAATTTTCAATTTCTGTTTTAAACTATTTGTTGGTATATGTGCTTTAAATTGTTAGTGAAATGCAGCTGTCTGTAAACAATCATCTTGTGATTCTTACCTCATTAATGCCAGTGAACCTGTCTGGAATTCACAATGCCAGGGAGATTCCATTTGTATTCTGCTTAAGAGCCCTGTGCTAAATTTCTGAAGTCTATTCTGAGAATCCAGGTCATGCTGCAAATAGACTGTAACTATATTTTGTCAGCGTACAGTTATTGCTTGCTGCTGCTTTATGGATTTTTTAGAATGCTATGCATTATTAAATTAGTAATTTGGCAACTTTCAATGGTTTGGAGCTTTAGTGCACCGTGTGGACCTTTAGTACTGTAAAGTACATTAAGCATTGCTGATGACTATGCTCAGATAATCCCAAGATAATATGACTTAAAATTAACAAAGAAGAACCAAACAAAAACCTTCAACTCTACTTCCAGTTTACCGGCAAGAGCTAAAAATACATATTTGCTGAAATGGAAATTGATGTATGAGAGAAAACATTGGTTTGGTGAGTGCTTTAATGGAATGATTTTATATGAACCTGTGTTTAAATCTGTAGTTTATTTGCATTAAAATCCTCTTTGTATAAATTACAGATCTTAATTATAAAATTCTATGGCTTTAATCTCTATCCATATTTATGGAAGTCAATTGACTCTAAATGCTTTTTCAATGACTTCGTAAAATTGTAATTCACCTCCTTTTTAGAAGCTCTATACACACACTAGCACAGAGCTGGCTTTGAAGCAATAGGCAGTGAGTTGTATTAGTTTTGGTGACAATACCATAAAACTGCAGTATTTCACAATGGTTGAGTTGATGATGTAGAGAAGGCTTAATCGATATCTATTACAGTGTCGTACACGGATATTATCACTATACTCAATTGTAGAACCACGAATCATGGAAAATTTATAATGGAGAGGGGGTCTGTGCTGGTCAAAAATTAGCTGAATAAGCCAAACAGTTTAGTCCTACATTCCAGCACCAGGTTTGTTGTTCACTTCAGTGCTTGATGTGCACATGGGTCTACAAGCACTGTCTAAATGTGACGATGGTTCTCTCAGGCAGCAAGTTCAAGGTTCCTGCAAACTTTGGGTGAAAACATTCCTCTTCATATCTTCTCTAATCCTTCTACTCATCATTATGTACAATAGATAGTGGTTGAAGCATAAGTGGCTCACTGTGAATTCTGATTGCTGGACTCATAACTTCTATCAACCTGATGTACAGATATCAGCTTACTTTTATACCCAGTGAAGCTCTTTGGAGTTGTTCTTGAGCAAAATCGATACAAGCCTGAAATAGAAAGCAAAGTGCTAGGTCTGCTCAACAGGTCAGTCAGCATCTGTGAAGACAGAAACAGAACATAACATACATAAAACATAGAAATTTACAACACATTACAGGCCCTTTGGCCTACAAAGTTGTGCGACCATGTAACCTACTTTAGAGACTGCCTAGAATTTCCCTAGCGCATAGCCCTTTATTTTTCTAAGCTCCATGTAAAAAATCTAAGAGGCTCTTAAAAGACCCTATGTATCTGCAATAGAGTTAATGTTTACGGTCAATATTTTTCATCAGGTGCATACGCTGTTTGACCTGCTGAGGACTTGCAGCATTTTCTGTAACATGTGTGGCAACAAAACAGACATCTTCTTTCAGCAGACCTGGCCTTTGCTCCTCACCTTCCCAAGACTCCTGCTTCTTCCTCACCGAGTCTGCCCTCTTATCACCCTGATTATCATTCCTCTCTCATTGGGCCTATTTTGCACTCCCCCAGATTCCATTTCCCTCACCAGGTCTGCACTTGTCCAGGGATAAAACCTGGACTCTGTTTCCTCCCCCTGGTTCAGTTGTTTCCTACCTACATCTGTGACACTTCAAACACTCCTGAACTTTTCAATAACTTCAAGTTCCCTGGCCTTGGTCGTCTCACTTTCACAATGGATATCCAGACCCTTTACACCTCTATTCCCCCATCAGGAAGGCCTCAAAGCCCACCGCTTCTTTCTGGACAGTTCCCCTCCATCACGCGGAACTGGTTCTCACTCTCAATAATTTCTCCTTTGGCTCCTCCCACTTCCTTCAGACAAAAGGTGTAGCCATGAGCACTTGCATGGGTCCCAGCTACACCTGCCTTTTAGTTGGCTATGTGGAACTGTAAAAGCTTACACCGGTGATCATCCCGCACTTCTTCTACACTACATCGACAACTGCATTGGTGCTGCTTCCTGCAGTCATCCCGAGCTCGTCGACTTCATCAACTTTGCCTCCAACTTCCACCCTGCCCTCAAATTTACCTGGTCCATTTCCAACACCCCCTCCCCTTTCTTGATCTCTCTGTCTCTCTCTCTCTGGAAACAGTTTATCCGCCGATGTCTTTTATAAATCCACTGATCTCACAGCTACCTGGACTATATTTCTTCCCACCCTGTCATTTGTAAAAATGCCATTCCCTTCTCTCAATTCCTCTGTAGTATCTGCTCTCAAGATGAGGCTTTTCATTCCAGAACTAACGAGATGTCCTTCTTCAAAGAAAGAGGATTTCCTTCCTCCACAATCAATGCCGGGCTCCGTGTCCAGCACATGATTCTACATAACTTCTGCCATGTCCAACGGAATCTCACTACTAAGTATATCTTTCTCTCTCCCCTACTTTCCACAGGGATGGCTCCCTATATGATTCCCTTGTCCATTCGTCCCTCCCCATGGATCTTCCTCCTGGTATTTATCCTTGCAAGTGGAACAATGAACACACCTGCCCCTACACCTCCTCCCTCACTGCTATTCAGGGCCCCAAACATCCTTCCAGGTGAGGCAACACTTCACCTGTATGCCTGTTGGGATCATTGACTGTATTTGGTGCTCTGGGTGGGGCCCCCTCCGTATCAGTGAGATCCAACGTAGATTGGGAGACTGTTTTGCTGAGCACCTATGCTTCATCCACCAGGAAAAGTGGGATCTCCTGGTGGCAACCCGTTTCAAGACCACTTCCCACTCCCACTCCAACATGTCAGTCCATGGCCTCCTTTACTCCGTGATGAGGTCACACAGGTTGGAGGAGCAACACCTTGTATTGCGTCTGGGTAGCCCCCAACCTGTTGGCACGTACATCGATTCCCCAAACTTCCAGTAATTGACCCGAACCCTCATCAGTCCCTATTCCCAATTCCCTCTCTCATCTTATTTGCTCACCTGCCCATCAGCTCTCTCTGACGCTCCTCTTCCTTTCCTTCCTTCCATGGCCTTCTGTCCTCTCCTATCAGATCCCCCCTTCTTCAGCCCTTTATCTCTTTCACCAATTGATTTCCCAGCTGTTTTATTCACCCCCTGCCACTTCTCCCAGTTTCATCTACTCTGCCTACCTACTTCCTCTCCTCCACCCACCTTCTTACTCTGACCTTATCTCTTTTTTCCAGTCCTGATGAAGAGTCTTGGCCCAAAATATTGAATGTTTACTCTTTTCCATTGACACTGACTGGCCTGCATAGTTCCTCCAGCATTTTATAAGGCTATAAGACCATAAGACATTGGAGCAAAATTGGGCCATTTGGCCCATTGAGTCTGGTCTGCCATTTCACCATGGTTGATCCAATTTTCCTCTCAGCCCCAATCTCTTGCCATCTGCCCATATCCCTTCATGCTCTGATCAGTGAGGAATCTATCAACCTCTGCTTTAAATATACATAAAGTTTGGGCCTCCACAGCTGCCTGTGGCAAAGAATTCCACAGACATTCATCACTCTCTGGCTATAGAAATTTCTCCTCATTCCTATTCGAAAAGTTTGTTCCTCTATTCTGAGACTGCGTCCTTTGATTCTGGACTCTTCCACCAGAGGAAATGTCCTCTCCACACCCACGCTATCAAGGCCTTTCACCATTCGATAGGTTTCAATGAGGTCACCTCTCATTCTTCTAAATTCTGGTGAATACAGCCACAGAGCCATCAAACACTCTTCATATGACAAGTCATTCAATTCTGGAATCATTCTTGTGAACTTCCATCAAACCCTCTTTTGTTTCAGCACATCCTTTCTAAGATAAGGGGCCCAAAACTGCTCACAATACTCCAAGTGAAGCCTCACCAGTGCTTTATAAAGTTTCAACATTACATTCTTGCTTGAATATTCTAGTCCTCTTGAAATGAATGCTAACATTACATTTGCCTTCCTCACCACAGACTCAACCTGCAAATTAACCTTTAGGGTATCCTACACAAGGACTCCCAAGTCCCTTTGAGCCTCAGTTTTTTGCATTTTCTTTCCATTTAGAGAATAGTCAACCCTTTCATTTCTTCTACCAAAGTGCAAGACCATACACTTCCCAACACTGTATTCCATCTGCCATTTCTTTGTCTATTCTCCTAATCTGTCTAAATTCTTCAGTAGCCTCTCTACTTCCTCAAAACTACCTGAACCTCCACCTATCTTCATATCACCTGCAAACTTTGCAACAAAGCCATCAATTCCATCATCCAAATCATTGACATATAATGTAAAAAGAATCAGTCCCAACACAGACCCCTGTGGAGCATCACTAGTCACTGGCAGCCAGCCGTGAAAGACTCCCTTTATTCCCACACTTTGCCTCCTGCCAATCAGCCACTGCTTTATCCATGCTAGAATCTTTCCTGTAATACCATGGGCTCATAGCTTGCTAAGCAGTCTCATGTGTGGCACCTTGTCAAAGGTCATCTGAAAATCCAAGTATACAACATCAACCAATTCTCTTTTGTCTATCCTGCTTGTTATTTTTTTTGCAAGAATTCCAACAGATTGTCAGGTAAGATTTTCCTTTGAGGAAACCATGCTGACTATGGCCTACTTTATCCTGTGCCTTCAAGTACCCTGAGACTTCATCCTCGATAATCAATTCCAACATTTTCCCAACCACTCAGGTCAGAAGAAATGGCCTATGGTTTCCTTTTTTCTGCCTCTCTCCGTTCTTGAAGAGTGGAATGACATTTGCAATTTTCCATTCTCCCGGAAACATTGCAGCATCTAATGATTCTTGAAAGATCATTACTAATGCCTCCATGATCTCTTCAGCCACTTCGTTCAGAACCCTGGTGTGTAAACCATCTGGTCCAGATGACTTACCTACCTTCAGACCTTTCAGTTTCCCAAGAATCTTCTCTCTAATTATGGTAATTTCACACACTTCAGGACCCCTGGCACCTGGAACTTCCACCATACTTCTAGCATCTTCCACAGTGAAGACTGATGCAAAATATTTATTCAGTTTTTCTGCCATTTCCTTGCCCTTTTACTCCACTGTAATACTGATCCATCTGACTTTAGCTTCTCCTTCTCAAATTTCAGGGTGAATTTGATCATATTATGATCACTTAACCATAAGGGTTCTTTTACCTTAAGCTCTAATCATTTCCAGTTCATTACACAACACTCAATCCAGAATAGCTGATATCCTAGTGAGCTCAGTCATGATCTGCTCTAAAAAGCCACCTTGTAGGCTTTCTAGAAATTCTCCCTCTTGTAATCCCATACCAACCTGATTTTCCCAATCTACTGCAGATTTTCTCCTTTTTGTTAGCTGCTGTCACACCTTCTTTGTAATTGCATCAATATGTTGGGCCCAGGGCAGATCTTCAGATGTGAACTTGAAACTGCTAATCCTTTGATGAACCCATGCTTTCTGCTGTTGGCTGTCCATGATGGTGAGGAGAAGGTCACCTGCAGATAAAGGATAATGTTGATTGACTTTAATTACACTGAGTTACTCAGGGTGCAGTTTGACGTACAGCCCTGACTGCAACATGAACTTTGGGGACTGCTCCTGTGCACTTTTCTAGATTGAACCTGGGGCTTCCAGGATAAAGCAGTTGTGGAGATTCTGGGTCAGGTACAGATTATGCCAGGCAACGCGCGCCCCCCCCCACCCCGCTCCCTGCCGACACACGCCTTTGTAATGGTTCATTTTAAATGCCATTGGTAACTTGGATTTCTGTGCCATGCTCTCTCCAACTTCCCTGAGCTAGTTTCACTATGAAGACCACAGTGGTCAAGGCACCACTGATCAATGTCACTTTCCTGGGGAACATGATGATGGCCAGTAAGTTGTCATCTTGTCACTCTCACCCTTGTTTCAATAAATAATAAAAGCACTCTCACTCTGCTGCCCTTAAAATTGTTCTCATACAAATCAAGAGTACGGATAAGTCCTGCAGTGGGTCCCCATCCATCATGGCCTTAATGAGATTCTGGGTGCACCAAGGCAACACCTTCAGTAAGTGTCCCTCCAGAATGCATAACATGTGCTTGAAATATTTACATTTTTTTATAGTTTAGCTTGCTACTAGAAATGGGATGCTAAAAGGAAATGCATTTTCATAGAAGGTGATGAAATTGAATCATCTCTTGATGGTCATCTATCTAATCCATTCACTGATTACATCACTGTTATCCCATCAAGGACTGTTTGCTGCTTCCCCTACAACAATCCATGGGTCACCAGTGATCTAAAGCAGTGATTCTCAATCGTTTTTTGGCCACAGCCCCCTTAGGAGCTCTTCTCAAGTTCCAGGGCCCCCTCTTTCAAAATATGTCCGCCTTAGCATCAACAAGTCTTTCTCCATGCTCTTTATCAGACATGAAGGAAACTGTAGTGTCCCAGAGTGTAACAAAATGTTTTAGACAGTTTCCCTTGGGAAGCCACCTCACCTTGGTATGCAGTAGCAGCGTCTGGAAGTCTTCATCATTTTCTTCACACAGCTACTGGATAAGACGATCCTGAAGGGCATGGAATTTGATGACAACCTTTACAGCCTTTATGACAACTGAAAATGAAAGATTGAGACGTCCTCCTAAGTTTTTAGCTACTAGGTGCTCCCTGTGAATGACGCAATGAATAGTAAAGACAGAAGGTATAACTCTTCTTAGATGGGCGATGAATCCTCTGTATCGGCCAACCATAGAAGCGGTACCATCAGTTGCACAAGCAATTATGTTCTCCATTGGAATATTGTTCTTGCTTAAGTAACTTTTGACTTCTTCAAAAATAGACAGTCCCTTAGTATCCATTTTAATCTTCCTGGCAAACAACATTTCTTCCATCAGTTTGTTTCCATTCCAGAATCTCACATAAGCCACGAGAAGTGCGTCGTTATCTTGTAAAGTAGTTTTGTCTAATTGTAAAGAGAATTTCTTGGATTGTAATAACTGACCAATTCCTCTTCAATGTCCCGTGCCATCTCATTGATTCTTCTGGCAACGGTAGAATTACTCAAAGGAATTGCCTGAATTGTTTCTCTGGCACTCAAATTCATGATATCAGATATTATTATGGACAATGAAGGCAGGATAAGCGACTCACCAATGTTGTGAGCATTTCCAGTTTTAGCAATCAGTTTACTAATTTTGTATTATGCAACAAGATCCTTCTCTAATTTCTGTGACGTTTGAGTAAGCATTTGCTTCAGCGTTGGCCTTCTCTCGAAATTATCTCGAAGGTTTTTGAAGAAATCTTAGTGTTTATCCTTCTTCTCTGGATGCGAGGTATCCAAATATTTTTTCAATTTGCTTGGCCTCATGCTCTCATTTGACAGTGTAGTCATACAGTTCAAACACATGGGCAAAGATGGGTTTTGTGGAAATGCAATGAAACCATATGATAAGTATTCCACTGAATACTGCCGACACTTTTTCTCAGCAAGGAACTCATGGGTAGAATTATTTCTGAAAATAATAAGCGTGTGAAATACAGATACATTACTGACAAAAATGCTGTTACCTGGAGCCAGGGATTTTTTTTTTGGTGAGTTCATATGCAGTAATAAACACTTTTCACAACCTACCCTAATGTATAATATATCCAAACACAAATACTTTCAAGTTACTAGGCTAAAAAAGGCCTAGCAAGACACGCTGATCTTCGGAGGATGGCGATAATGGATGCGAGAACCCTTGATTGAATACGTTGACCCGGTGCAGTCTGATTCGCGACTGAGGCTGTGCAGGGGGAGCTTAAGAGATGAATTTACCAGGTGCGCCGAATTCAAAGGGTGTGTTGGAAAGATATTATAAATAGGAGGGAAGCTATTGACTCCAATGAATGCTGCTGCTTGGGTGTTTCATCGGTTCAGTTACCAGGGCCCCCATAAAACTTTGGGGCTTCCCTTCTCACAATTTTCAGTCAGTGGCCCCTTCAAATATGCCAGGGCCCCCAAGGGGGCCATATGGCCCCCGTTGAGAATGGCTGATCTAAAGGCTCTTCTCAACTCACAGAAAGAGAGGCTTAGGATCAGGAGACAAGGAAGAATTGAAACGTGCAGAGGGAGCTAAAGGAGAAGATCAGGGTGGCTAAAGAGGAACACAGGGGAGAGCTGGAGAACAAGCTTGGGCAGAGTCGCACATGGGAGGTGTGGACAGCCATGAGGAACATCAGTGGCTTCAATCAGCCTAGCTGTAGAGCCTCTGAATGCAGCTGTGAATGGCCTAATGAGTTAAACCAATTCTTCAATAGGTTTGACAACCGCCCTCCTGTTCACACCCCTCTCAGCACACCAGTCTAGGTGCCGAGGCACCCAGTACTCCCTCAGCATCAACGTCTCCCCTCCTCCCTCCTCCAGTTCAACATGTGGATGAACAACACAGAACCACTGTCTACTTCCTCTCCATCCATACCTCCACATACTAACTATCATTCTCATCTTCACCTCTCCCAGTCCCTACCTTCCACTAACCCCCCCCCCCAGTCATCATGGACTCACCTGCACTACTGAGCAGGTGAGGTGATCTCTGAGGAAACTCCGACATGGCAAAGCATTGGGACCAGATGGTGTGAACACCAAGGCCCCGAAGGAGTGTGCTGAGCAGCTGTGCGGTGTACTCCAGCACAGTTTCAGCTTGGAAAGTGTCCCGACTGTGTGGAAAACATCATGTGTGGTCCCAGTAACCAGGAAGGGCCAGCTGAAAATCCTGAATGACTCTCTAGTGGCCCTGATACTAGAGAGGCCGGTCATGGCTCACCTCCAACCCCTGGTCAGATCAGCCCTTGATCCCCTGTAGTTTGTCTACCAGGAACACACTGGAGTTGATGGTGCTGTCATCTACCTGCTGAACAGAGCATACTCCCATTTGGATAAGCAGGGTAACACTGTGAGGATTATCTTTTTTTGATTTCACAAGTATCTTCAATACCATGCAGCCCTCATTGCTGGGGGATAATCTCCGTTCAATGCAGGTTGACACTTTCATTCTATCCTGGATAATGGACTACCTGACTGGCAGACCACAGTCTGTGCAGCTTCAGAGCTGTGTGTCAGACATGGCTATAAGCAGCACTGGGGCCCCACTGGGGACTGTATTGGCTCCCTTCCTATTTATCCTGTTTACCTCAGACTTTAAATACAACACTGAGTCATGTCATTTGCTGAAATTCTCTGATGACTCAGCAATAGTTAGGTGTATATAGGGAGGACAGGAGGATGAATACAGGGCCCTGGTGGAGGACTTTGTCAAATGGTGCAAGCTGAATCATCTGCAGCTCAACGTCAGTAAGACCAAGGAGATGGTGATGGACTTTAGGAAGACTAAGCCTGCACTGCTCCCTGTTACTACAGATGGTGAGGACATGGATGTGGTGAGGACTAACAAGTACCTGGGGGAGCACCTGGATGACAGACTTGAATGGAGCACCAACACAGAGGCTAGAGTCACCTCTACTTCCTGAGGAGACTGAGGTCCTTTGGAGTATGCAGGCTTCTCCTTCACATGTTCTATCAGTCTGTTGTCACCAGTACAATCTTCTATGCGGTGGTGTGCTGAGGCAACATGGGAGATGTCAGCAGGCTCAATAAACTGATTAGAAAGGCTGGTTCCGTTATTGGAGTCAAGCTGGACACACAAAAGGCAGTGGTAGAACCTCTGAAAAAGAGACCCTCTGGAAAATCCTGGCAATTCTGGACAATGTTTCTCACCCTCTGCATGCCACCTTGGCTGAACAGGGGAGCACTTTTAGTAAAAGACTAAGACGACTACATTGCTCTAAAGAGTGCTATATGAGGTCATTCTTACCCTCAGCCATTAGGCTTTTAAATGAGTCAAACTATAGCTGGGGAAGTGATGACCCTCTCTTGTTAGACTGCTTGAGGTAATTTATTTTTTATTCTTTCTTACTTCTCTTCTAATATTTGTCTATCTGTGCACTTGTAATGTTACTGTGACTCTGTAATTTCCTTTGGGATCAAGAACATGTTTATCTATCTATCTATCTATCTATCCAGGGTTGAAATACTTTTTCCTTTGCTGTATTCCATAAATCATAACAAATAGATTACAGAATAGTTGGGGAACCATGCTGCGTGACATTTGTTTTGTAACTGTTTCTCTTTGGCAGCTGTCCTGGTTGCTAACGCCACCCTTGTGATTAGTCCACCACGGAGGATGTAGGCTGCAGCCCAGCAGGAAGGAGGTGAGGTCAAGCAATTATTTTCTTTTGGGAAATCCAAAATAAGGAAAGAGCCCTGAATCCATTGGATCGCCATGGTATTCATTATTCACTGAGTGCAACCTAATGACTCATGGGTGAGGAAGAGCAACCGGTTTCCAATCAACTACTGAGCCCATGGAAGTTCACATTATTGGAATAATTCTCAGCCAAAAACTTTTTCAGTAGCTATTTTAAACCACTCAAACACTGATAGTTTATGGCACTGATCACTTGGTCATACTTATGCACAACAAACCCACCATAAGCAAGTACTATCCTGGGTAACTTACGAAACAACAGCAAGGTGCTCTTGAAGATTTCCATTCTTATCAATGAGTCACCAACAGTTATAGACAAGGCTTAGAATAATAGTACAATCTGCTGTTTTAAGAGCATTGTATGAGGAAATATCACTGCTGGGTGTTTCATATACTATCACCAGGGCTGCCATAACACTATTTCACCTGCACTGATGATAAGTGTTTTCTAATGAACTTTGATTTGCAATCAGCAATGTTACCTCAGAGTTAAGTATGATTTGAGCTTCAAATGCACAAAAGCTAAAAGATGAAAGCACTGTAAATCACATACTCATTCTGCATAGAGATAATACTGAAGTGATATATAACTCTGATCAAGAAACATATTATCATTTCAGCAAGCCAGGCAACATCAATGGAAAACAGGACAGTCAATGTTCCGGGCCAAGACCCCTCAGCCATCCTGCTGAAGGATCTCTGCCTGAAATGTCGACTGTACCCTTTTCTGTAGATGCTGCCTGGCCTGCTGAGTTCCTCCGCCATTTTCTATGTGTTGCTTGGATTTCCAGCATCTGCAGATTTTCTCTTGTTTATTATTTCAGCAAAAGATCTTTACAGTGTTTTCTACCGGTAAGATGGCAGCAGGTATACATGCAGTGCGCTCTCGGGGGCCAACTGAAGTTGCCATTTTCCTTGTTAAATGTGTTTTTATACATAGTAAGACTATTTTTGACTCCAATAACTTTGTGTACAGCAGGTTCACCATGTCAATGAGTTGCTCATAGTTCGGAGTAGCTGGCTGGGGTGTTGTAAGAGATGGCCGCTGGTTTGGAGATTGCGAGTTGGCCTGTCGAGCCTGGAAAATCAAGACAGGGCATTGGGCTGGGGATGTTGAGTTGGGCCGTTGGGCCTGGAGATTCATGTTGGGTTGTCAGGCCGCAGTAGAAGCAGGATTGGTTTCAGAAGAGCTGACCCGGGTGCAGACCATGCTACTGCCTGCTACTCTGAGCCACCAGAGTTGGTGCCTTCCAGTTTGTGTGAAGCCTGTGTATAATGAAACCATGAATGACTGTCTTGGATGTTCCTTTTGCAATTGAGAGAGCCTGTTGGACATTGATTGCCATAGGCCTGCTTCCCTAGTGTGGTGGAGAAACAGGCGGCAAGTGTCACCTCAGTTGTAGTGAGGATTAGGCCTCAGTCCTTGGGCTTGCGTTCCAGTTTGGCTTCTTGGCTCGGTTGGTGGTGGTCTCTTTCATCAGTGCCTCCCTCCAGTGTTGGATCAGTGGAATTACAGACTGGGCTGCCAGGAACCATCAATTTGAGGGACTTGTCGCTCAGAGATTTGGATTAAAAATATGTTTTCTTACGTGACTATGTTCTTTCTTTTCGTTTTCCTTTCTCGTTATTTTGAATGCGCACGATTGTTTTTGCACCCTGGCCCAGAGGAATGCTGTCTCATTCAGCTGTGTCCATGTATGGTTTGAATGACAATGAAACCTGATTTGATTGGATTCTTGATACCAAGTGTTTTCTCCTCACCAGGTACCTGGTATTAAAGAAATGTGTACAGTCTGCTTTTAAGGCTGTGTTTAACCACCAGTCAGTAGGTGTAAATCATGATGATTGGCCATCGCTGAATTGCTTCTTTGAGACTGATTTCTGTAATATTACAACACCCAGCCAAAAGAAGTTCACCAGCACTGTGTAATGGAATATCTCTCTACTGTGCTATTACATAATTAGACACTGACTGTAGATTCTGTTTTTCTCCGAATCACAACAATCTTGTGAGGCATTTTGGGAATTTGGTGAAGGGTGGGTTTGAGGACACCGAGCATATCAGAACCTGACCAGAGACCCGACAAAGGATCTTGACTGTTTATTCCCCTCCATAGATGCTACCTGAATTGCTGAATTCCTCCATCATTTTGTGTGTGTTGCTCCAGATTTCCCATATCTGCAGAGTCCTTTGTGTTAGAGAAACTCTCTGAAAAAGTTAGTTAAGACACTTACAACAATCTACAGCATATAAAGATTCTTTTCATCAGCATCAAGAGAGTGAATATATTGAGTGGTATAAAGTAGACCCAAGTTTTCATCAGTGGTTCTCTCTGAAATTGGGCTGCATTTGATTCATGATAAACATTATTTATCTATAGGCTCTGCATTTTTCAGAAAGTGGAAAACAAATGTGAACCGTAATTTCATATAAATCTTGTGAAACTGTTAACAAGGATAAGATTTCATAAAGATTTGATTAATTATTGACCCAAGAAAGTGGGGTGGGGGCAGGGTAGGGGGTGAAAAGTGTGGTGTGAATACAATCCTGTGTTCGTTATCAGACCTGCTGTAGAGATGGTAGGCAGCTTCAAGTTCCTTGGCATTCATAACCCTAAAGCCTCATCTGGTCCCTTCACACTGATGTAGTAGAATACCTCAGAGAGGCTTTGAACACATCCAGTAATCTTCTTCTCTGTCTGCCAGAAATCTCTTCCTGTGGTTTTCTTCATTCTCCCACAAATAGAGCATCCTGCCTGAGCAATGTAATTTAATATGCAAAGAAGAAACTGAACACATGCCTTTGGTAGCATAGTGAAAATAATCAGACGGAAAGAGAGGTCAATTCTGATCCCTGGCTTCCTTCCTGCTGATGAAGCCTATACCCCACAGTGGGTCTGCACTAAACTTCTCAATTCCAGCTCCTGGTTGACCTTTTGAAGTGCTAAGCTCTGGAAAAAAACTTTCTTACCCACATTTTGACATGCAATAATTTGCATTTACCCAGGTGGTTGCTGACCCAACCACTGAGCACATATATATGGAGCATTGTTGCAAAAAAGCAGCATCCATCATCAAGGATGCCCATCATCCAGGCCATGCCCTCTTCTCGCTGCTGCCATCAGGAAAAAGGTACAGGAGCCTCAGGATTACACCACCAGGTTCAGGAACAGTTATTATCCCTCAACGATCAGGCTCTTGAACCAGAGAGGATAACTTCACTCAACTTCACTGGCCCAATCACTGAACTGTTCCCACAACCTATGGACTCTCCTTCAAGGACTTTTCATCGAATGCTCTTGATATTTATTGCTTATTTAATATGATTTTTTTTTCTTTCTATTTTGTATTTGCATGGTTTTTTTTGCACACTGGTTGTCATCCATCCTATTGTGTGTAGTCTTTGATTTATTCTATTGTGCTTCGTGTATTTACTGTGATTGCCCACAAAATTGAAGCTCAAGGTTGTATATGACTACAAATATAGTATGTACTTTGATCATAAATTTACTTTGAACTTTGAATTTGAAGTTTGATTCTATTGTATTTCTTTGTTCTACTCTGAATGCCTGTAAGAAGACAAATCTTTATTTTTTGCTCTAGAAAGTGCAAACAGAAATAAGTGACTGAAGGGAAATTGTGATGAGAAGGATGGCATCTTGGATCATAAACGTTACCTTGTTACTGCACTGAAAGATCACCATGGCTTTGGAGTTTTATATTGGCTGCTCATGATAGTGCATGGCTGCTAAGGTAAACTAGAAAGAAAATACAATTTTAAAAGCTAGCTTGGTACTTCTTCGTTGCTTTCACCTTGAATGATGGTGATTTTTACAAAAGTCATGTTTTTTGTCATTGTTGAAATATGTAACAATACTGCAGGAAACGAAAAAAGAGTGCAAAAAGCTCTCAGCACAAAAACATTTATTTCCCTTTCTCAACTGTAATGTTACATCAAAGAGACCTTTGAGCTTTTCAAGACCCAGAAAAAAAGCTTAAGTATGTTACCTCTCAAATCGAAATTCCACATTCTACATTAAATGCCTTACGACAAAAAGAGTAATCACATTTTTAAAATCCCCAACTCACTCTTTTTATACAACCATTTAGTGCTTTCCTGATAATGATTAAGGGTGGTGGAGTGGAATCTTCAGCAATTTATAGATTTCGTATGAAATACAGTAACAACATCTTTCTACTATACTCCAAAAAGACATAATCTGGCAGTAGGAAGGAGGTGATAATAATTAAGGAACAGAGGAGGTTTGAGGGGTGATAACCCTTTTCCGTAAGGGTTTCAGATGTTCCTGACAGCTCTTATATTAAATTAGGCTTTTCTCAACTTGACTGCTGTTTTATACTCCAATACAACACTGCCCTAACGTCACAACAGGACTCCATATGTGTAATATCTCTGCAGGCTTTACTTCTCAAAGAACATCATGATCCATCATTTTATTTATGAGACATATGACACAGGAGTAGAATTAAGCCATTTGGCCCATTGAGTCTGCTGCTCTAATTAATGTCACCAATTAACTTTATAAGAAGATTAAAATAAATATGCTAAACCAATATCAGAGATTGTATTAACATTTTAGCATTCAGAATTTAATTATGAAGAGCAAAACTGAAGAGACACACAGCTATAGATAACATTTTCAGACATTGAATTTGACTTATGTTTAAAATGGTAAACGAGGAAAATGAATGCAGAGAGGATAATGGCTCAGTAATTCATCATGAGGTGTGTGTTTTTATGAGATTGAAAGCGGAATCGGTAGCAAAATGCAGTTGGAACTTTTATGCGTGCAGCGTGTCCATTATGAAACTAATTCACTGGTTGATATGTAGCTGATGATACTCCTTGCAGAAGCTCGAGGGTAAACAACAGTGACACTAATTGGCATGCAATACATGTGTGATGTTGCTGCTAAAACATTCAATCATTCATGCTGATGCAACAGCGTAGATCTTGACTGATAACTCAGGCCTTACTGAGAGCGTGATGACTTTCCCGTAGATGAGTTAAAACCTGCTCAAAGAAGAGTAAGGAGCTGAAACTGGCAAGAGTTATAGAATCACCACGGGAGACACTCATGGGATCTTCTTCAGTTGATCAGCAATCTTCGCATATTTTAGTCAAGAATTTCTGAATTCCAGTTTACTCAAATATTTAACCCAACTCAATAATGCACAACAAGTTTACTCTGATAATCTTGATTCTGCTCCATTATGTGATCGAATGGTACTTGTTGAAAATTGCACTTTTAAGAATTCCCGCTTTCGAAGGCGATCACATAGTTAATTTGTAACTTCAACATTCTACGCATTGTTTTTCTACTGTGCATATCCTGCTAAGTCCTCTTGTGGTGCAGCTTTTTCTTGTGTAATAATGACCAATAGATCAACATGTTACCATCATTCACCAGTTCATGGAACACTACTTTACCTGTCTTGAATTTGATTTGTTAGATGAAGGAAATTTTTGCTAAGAGATATGTTGCTATTTGTTAAATATAGAAACTTGAATTTGGTCAAGTGTTGTTTAGATATGACAACTACAAAGATGTGAGAAACTGACTGCTGCAGAGGCTCAGCAGGTCAGCGAGTATCTGCGTCTTGATACAACGCCTCCACAGATGCTGTCTGATCTGCCGAGCTTCTCCAACAATTTGTTTTCCTTTGGTCCAAATTTCATCATCTGTAGACTTTTGTGTCTCCATAGATGTCAATCACATATTTCATTTCAAATCAGACAGAGAGAGGGCCTTCAGTTGTTCTTTTATATAAATCTGCTGACTAAAATGAACTACCGAGGATATAGACCTACAGCATTAACAGTTAAGAGTACAAAAATGAAGAACCCATGTGAATCATTGATGCATATATTTGTTGGTGACAATGCTTCACCAGCAAACAGATCCCAGAGAGATTTATTTGAACAAACAAATGCTGGGAACATTTGTCTGTTCAAATAGGACAGGAAACATCTGTGGAAAAAGAAACAGTTGAAGAACAGTGTCAGGTTGAAGAATTCCCATCAGAAGACATAGGGGAAGAGGAGGGATAGGAGAGACAAAATTAATATTTGTAAAGATGTGAAGCTGGGGTTGTCCGGGACTTCCGAGGATTAGTTCTGATTCATGGGTTAACAGCAACAGTTAGGGAGTGAATGCACAGAAAAAGGAGGGTAAAAGCTTGTGGAATGTATCACTGTCAAAAAGTCCAGCAGGCCAGGCAGTGTGAATGAAGGAAATATCTCAGTTGGATGATTTACACAGAAACGGCCGGTTCTGATATAGACAGAAAAAGTTTGTTACCAGAAGTCGCAAAATTGAATATCAAGTCCAGAAGATTGCAATATGCTCAGACAGAAGATGGCATGTTGTTCCTTAAGTTTGCCTTGCAAAGTGTCACTGTAAAAGATAATATATATATAGACACTTAAATAAACAAGTTGTAGAAGGACCTGGTCTTAATTTGGAAAAATGAGATTAATATAGATAGACATAAATGTCAACATGAATGTTGTGGTTCAAGGGGCCTATTTCTGTGCTGATTATCTCTGTAACTATGTGACTCTTGTATTCAGCTGCAGTGTAGCAATACCACAGACAGACAGTGACAGATAGCATGAGATAGAAAATTAAAATGGCAGGAATTAAGTTCAAAGTTCGAAGTAAATTTATTATCAAAGTATACGTATGTCACCATATACAACCCTGAGATTCATTTTTTTGGTCATTCACAGTAAATACAAAGTTATATGATGGAATCAATGAAAAACTGCGTACAAGACAGGCAAACAACAAATGTGCAAAAGAAATAAACTGTGCAAATACAAAGAGGAAATAATAATAATAAATAAATAAGCAGCAAATCTGAGAACATGAGATGAAGTGTCCTTGGAAGTGAGTCCTCAGAATTATTCCTGAGGAGTGAAGGACATAGACGCAACACCTATTTGTTCACCTCTTTCCTTCTCAACATCCAGGGATTGAAATAGTCATTCCAGCAGAAGCAATGGTTCACTTGCACTTTGGATGGAGTTTGAAGTGCACCCAATCAGTGAAAGGGAGTGTGACAAGATGAGGTGACTTCACATTGGTCTGCGATTGAAGATGAAAAGACACAGTGCTTTGCGGCAGTTTTCAGAGTTTCAACTGCTCCCAGTCAGTGAACTGGATTCATTAGCAAGGGGGAATAAAAATAAGGCAGGTGCAAGTGGAACAACCATTGTTGGAGCAGCCATTGTGTGAGTGGGCCAGTGTTAGAGTGGCTATTGTGTGAGTGGGCCAGTGTTAGCGTGGGGAGGCTATGGTTCTGACTCATCAGGCTTAGGTGAGATCTAGCTTGGGCATGGTAAGTAACTGGCAAGTTTCTTCTTTATTCTTCATTCCTCATCTGTTAGGTCAGAGATAGTGCAGTGGGAATGGGTCTAAGGGCTGTATTGTGTTCTATGCATGAGATGTGGGAATCCTGTGAGACTTCCAACCCTTTGGATAACCACATCTGCACCAGGTGCACCGAGCTGCATCTCCTCAGAGAACATGTTAAGTAACTGAACCTGAGGGAGGTTCAAAGAAGTACTGGTCATTGTAAATTCTCCCATGATTAGGTGAAGACTAAATCGAGGGATTGCAGGGTGGCTTGGCCCAAAGGGCCGGAGGAGACCATTCTGCACTGTATCTCAATAAAATGAAAAATAAAAAAATAAAGAGCTTCTGAAAGTATTCACAAAAGAAGGAGAAATGAGGCAAACAAAGATGATTAGGAATTAGTAATGAGGAATGAGAAAATGGCAAAAACTTTTAACAACTATCAGTCTTCACAGTAGAAAACTCTAACAACATATAAATAGTAGGAAATCAGATGGCAGAATGAAAAAATAAGGACTTAAAGCAGTTATTTCCACTGGGAAAAAATGTATAAGTCAAAATAATGGGACTAAAGATTGACAAATACCTGATAGCCTGTCTCCTAGGGTTCTCAAAGAAATAATTGTAGAGATAGGGGATACAATAGGCATGATCTCCTAGCATTCTCTGGATTCCAGAAAAAAAAACAGCGGATTAGAAAATCAGAAATGTGGGTTGAGAAGGGGAAAATATGATTGCTTTCTTTGATATGGTCATAAAGATATTGCCTGGAGCCAGTTTGATTCTGCAGCAAAGGAAATCATCAGAATGGGAATCAAATAAGAAAGTTCCAGGTGAGATTGATGGAAACTATAGGGGACACGGCATCTTCAAACAATTTGGAGAGGAAAGGGAGGTTTAGAGATGGAATGGCAGCTTGTGGGATTTATTGGGTGATGGTGAATTTGAAGAAAAGAGACAATATCACCAGAGGGAGAGAGCTATTCATAATATACTGTATGCTCTGAAGAGAAATTAGGCTATTAGCAGCTTACTAATCACTCATTCAAGAGAAATAACACTGAGTGAGCAGAAAGTAGGTCTAATAGACATGGTCTGGAAATTAAACAAACCACAGAAAAATACATCTTTGGTGTTATAGAATGGAAAATCATGAGAATTTAGTGTGAGAGGGGAAAAGTAAAGATTAGCTTTATTTATCATTGAACATGAGTGAAAAGCACTATTTCATGTCAGATCAAATCAGCATTGTATTGGGCATCCCCGCAAATGTCGCCACACTTCTGGCGCCAACATTGCATGCCGACCACTCACTAGCCCTAACCGTACATCATTGAAATGTGGAAGGAAACTTGAGAAAACCCATGCAGTTACATGAAAAATGTACAAACTCCTTACAGACAGTAGTGGGAATTGAATCCCGATCTTACAGTTGAAGCTGTAGAGCGTTGTGCTAATAATCACTCCGTTATTGTGAGGGTAATAGTTGGTCACATCTCACTTAGTAACAGGTAAATCCAGGACTATCTCATGTTATTGAAAAAGAGATAAAGGAAGCAAGGGAGAGAGAGGGTGAATGGTTCTAGAGGATGAAAGGAGGACCTGACATGGGTTTATGTTGACTATCCAAAGAACAGTTGTCTGTCATATCCATTGGAATCTGCATCCTGTGGATTATAAGGAGCAGAGTTGAGGGCTGCATCAGTGGTTTCAACTAGGAGAACAGTGGTTTTAATTGGGGCATGCATATTAATTGGGTGGAAACCGGGTGGATCAAGTGACAAACCACAATCTAGTGGTCTGGTGAATGAGAGTTAGCAGTGAGCCAGGCAACATTGATTATCTGATGCAATCTGTAAGTGGACAGACCTCAGCATTTTGAAGGAGGTCATCACCCACTAAGAACAAATCTCAAACCACACCAGTTGTTCTGAAGGTTCAATTTTTAAGTATCTTAGAAATCAGCATAGAGCTATTAGCACAGATTTCAGAGAATTTCATCTTACTAAAATGTACACAATTCCTAAGGGTCTTGATGGGGTAGATTTGGACTGATCTTTGTTTTGGCTGGGGAGTTCACAATCTAAAGCTAAAAGTGGTCAACAACACGAAGATAAGAAGAAATCCAGAGAACAGTGAATCTTTGCCATTCTCTAATAAAGTGGAAACTGATGCTTAATTTATTCAAAGCAGAGATAGATTATTAGTTAGATATTGAAGAAGAGAAAGGAACACCATGTTGATCAAATGTCCTTTTAAAATCATTATTCAAATACTCTTTACTTACAGCACTTCTGTACTAAGAGAATTGCTCAATGTAGTAACTTAGAAGTGGTGATTGCATGATTATTAATTCATTTGGAAAGATAACATTTTGTGAAGCTGAAGAACAGTGCCATGTTTCTCATTTTCCTGGAGGACTCTATGAATGGCCTGATATGTCCTCAGAAGGCCACCCATTCCGCAAAGCTTGCTCTCAGCAGAGAAACAGATCTCCTGCAGAGCTGCAGAGTGTGATGTTATTGGCTACTGGAGCAAACTTTCTGAGTCTACCTTTGGAAAAATTACATGACAACAAAGCTCAAGCATCACCCCAATCCCCAAACCCAACCCCATCTGAGGTTACACTGAGCCCTCAAATAGCGTGATCCTGAGGGATGGTGAAGGTTGGAAGTGATAAAGTGAAAACCATCATGGATTAGGAGATGGTAAGTGATGTGATGGGTAATGTTGAACTGACCAATGAACTGGGGTGAGAGCTTACGGGAGTTAGTGCAGGGGGCAGATCTCAGGTGGACAGCTAGACACGATTCCCAGGTGGTTGGCCTGGCAGTAGGAGCAGTTGGCAACTAGGATGACCCTTCATGGTCTCTTCCAAGCAGAGCATTTACTTATTTCATGTGGAAGGGTTAGAGGCAGTGAAGCATTGCGGGAACATGAAGTGCGGGAAATGAATTGTGAGCCGTGGTCTGACACGATGTCCTGAGGGAAGCTGTGGAGGCAAACTACATTCTGGAGAATCAGGTCCACCATCTCAGCAGCTGACAGAAGTTTGGGGAGGGAAATCAGGAGGGCCACCTTGGAGAACGGGTCCACCATTGTCACGATCAGCATGGCGCCAACGGAAGTTGACAAACCCAAGATGAAAGCCATGGCAATGTGGGACCACGGGCATCAAGAGACTAGTCGGGCTGCAGGAACAGCGATGACTGACTTATATCTGTGATTATGGTGGGTAACCAAAAACAGTGTCGCAGAAAATTAGATACTATTGTGCACCGAGATGTCTGGAGGGTAATGAGGAGTGGGCCCACTAGAGTGCATCAGAGCACTTGGCTGTTTGTACATACATGTGGTTGTCAGGTGTGTCAGCCAGAGCAGGCTCGAGTTGTAGGGCCTGGCGAATCTGGTTCTCAAGGTCTCCGATGATGAGGGTGAGGATCTGAGGGGTTGGAATGATGGGGCTGAGGGGTGATCTCTGTTTCAGCTGGGTCAAACTATAGTAACAGAGCTTCTGCTTAGTGTTCCTGGAACTGGGTCGGTCGGAGATGGTGAAGTGATATTGTTCAAAGTCGAGAGCCCAGCAAACCTGACATGGGTTGATTTGATGTGTTTTCTGTATGGATACGAGGTGGTTCCTGTCTGCCAATATCTCCATTCCTCCAAGGTCCATTTAAAAGTGAGTAGCTCCCTGTCTCCTACGCCATAATGGCACTGTGTAGATTTGAATTTATGTGAGAAGAAAGCACAAGGGCACGTCTTACCATCTAGCACTCACTGGGAGAGGATGGCCCCAGCGCCCACATCAGATGCATCCACTTCTGCTGCAGAAGGTCCGGGAGGGTTCAGATGGTGCAGAATGGGAGCAGTGGTATAGCTTCTCTTGAGGTCATGTAAGCATGGTCCATGGCAGCAGACCAGGTTATCCATGAGGTAGGTGACTTGGTGAGGGAAGTGAGAGGAGCAGCAATTTGGCTGTAGTTTCTGAAAAAGCAGCAGTAGAATTGGGGAAACTCAAGAAGCGCTGTAGATGTTTGAGGGAGCATTGTTGTGGCCATTCAACAACAGCATGCGCTTTCTCTGGATCCATGGTTATGCACTGGGGTGAAAGGAATCAGCTCAGGAAGAAGATGACTGGGGTGTGGAACACGCATATATCTAACTTGCAATGCAGTTGGTTTTCGAGGAGAGGCTGAAGGACGGAACAGATGTGACAGATGTGGTCTTGGATAAGGGGATGATGTTGTTGAGGTAGACAAACATACACCTGCATAGTATGTCTTGGAACATCTTGTTAATGAAAGCTTGGAAAATAGCTGGACTGTTGGAAAGTCAGAAAGGCATCACCAAGTATTCGTAGCGGCCAGTGGGTGTTAGGAATGTTGTCTTCCACTCCTGCCCCTGGTGGATGCAGACCACGTTATACACACTCTGTAGATCCAGTCTGGTGAAGATCTGGGCTGGGCAGAGTGATTTGAATGTGTTATCCATCAACGCGAGAGGGTAGCAGTTCTTAATGGTGATTTTGCTGAGTCCATGGTAGTCAATGTAGGGATGAAGACTCCCATCTTTCTTTTTAACAAAGAAGAATCCTGCACTGGCTGGTGACTGGGATGATCAAATAAAGCCACAGTGCTTTGGCGATATAGTCATTCATGGCTTGGGTCACAGGAGGAGAGAAAGAGAACAGATAACCTCAGGGAGGGGTATGCCAGGAGGAGGTTGATCGCACAGTTGTGTGTACTCTGGGGCAGCAGGGGTGCTGGCTTCTCTTTGACTGAAGGGGTTGGTTGAGTCATGGTGTTTCTGTGGGAGTTTTGTGAGGTTGAACATTTCCTTCATCTCCACAGGTGACCCCTTGATAAAGACTGGTGTGTGTTCCCTTGACTTTGCCATCGCAAGGTACAAAATCAAAATCAAGGTACAAAGTCTGACTGACTGAGTGCAAGGCTCCTTTTGTGATACCAGTCAACCAGCTGATCTATCTCACTCTTGTGCGCCTCGTTGTCACCATCTGAAACTCTGCCAATAGTAGTTGCATCATCGGCAAATTTTTAGATGATGTTTGAGCTGTACTTAGCCACCCAGTCGCAGGTGTAGAGAGAGGACAGCAGTGGGCTAAGCACACATCCTTGAGGTGCACCAGTATTGATTGTCAGTGAGAAGGAGGTGTTACTTTCATGTGTACTAACTGTGGTCTCCTGATGAGAAAGTCAAGGATCCATCTGTAGAAGGAGGTACCGAGGCCTCTGATTTGGAGCTTGCTGATTGGTACAGAGTGCATGATGGTGTTGAACACTGAGTTGTAATCAATGAACAGCAGTCAGGCATAGGTTTTGCTATTGTCCAAGTGGAGGGCCAGAGATATTACAGCCACTGTAGACCTGGTGTGGTGATAGGCAAATTACAATGGGTCTAGGTTCTTGCTTAGGCAGGAGCTGATTCTGCCCATGACCAACCTCTCCATTACAGTTGATGTGAGTGCAACTGGATGATAGTCATTGAGCAAATTAGCCAGAAGATTCTGAATAAATTTCAAGGATTTACAGCTGCCCAGACAGGCAGTTCCTCTCCTTTCAGTCTAAAATAGTGACCATCTTAGCCTGAGGCCACCCCCACCACCCAACTCTGATTGGAGGAACTGGCCTTTTGACATTTACTGTAGCTTCCAGAAACCTGAAAGTACTTCAGTTACTGTGGAGCACCTCTGGAGGTTTTGAAAGGGAAACTGAAAGAGCGAAGAAGAACAATGTCTTTCTCCTTTAGTGTAATGTTAAGCAATCAATTCTGCATGCAGGCTAACCAAACTTTTTCTCTCTATGTGAACCCTTTGTGTCATAAGAAAGTTACGTGCTTCTCAGAAATGCTAGTCTCTATCCATTCCATATGCTGGTTGCACTGTATGAGCTGAACTGCAGAGGATGAGTTTATCTGATATCCTGAAAGTTTCATTCACCCATATTTGCATCTAATTTCCATCCAAGCAATATACACCCCCACTGGTTTCACAGCGCAGGCCAGCAGATGGCAAATTGTGATTATTTGCATGAATTCCAATTAGCAAATGTCAGACCGTAGAACCTTTTATATTTGTTTACTTAAATGAAACATGGCATTAATATGCTGGCTAATCAATAGTTGTTTAATGTTAACATGAAGAAGAATACTAAACTTCATCACTCAGATTGAAATAAAGCTATAGGTAGCTATGTGTTTACTCAAGATATTGCAGGTTCTGCTTATGGCAAAAACAAAAGAAAGTGAATGAAAATCAAGGGTTTTATTGAAGCAGATTGAAGCAGCTTCATTATTCAAAAGTTAAAGAAAAACAGTTTTAACACAGTGGAGCAAAGGTTACAGAGTGTGCAACAGACAACAGTTGAATCTTTTGAACTTGCCTTACAAATCAAGGCTGAGAGCGAAATATGCCCACGTGTAATAGGAGTTGTGAACAAAAATTGTTATTTGAAAGCTCTGCCCCTTTAAGGATTATGTCATTATTGAATCTTTCTCTGCGCTGCAATACTGCTTGTAGCAAATTCCAAAGGCATACTCTGAACAGCCTTTAGATAAACTACAAACATGTTGTATAAGCTTGCAGGGGTACCACCTTGCAGTAAACGTCATTAATGGTTATGAATCCTTTGAGTGTATGCAGCTTACACTGGCAAGGAAAATGTGGCAAACACGCTCAGCCATTAGTAATGACAGTCATTGAATACGTCAAATGACTTCATGACTGCATTAGATGAATGATGCAATGAGACTCTGATTCATTGCAGAAAATCTGGTGTGCAAGTTTTGAGCATGATGAGAAAGGTAGACTCCACAAAACCTGGTGCAGATAAAAGGCCAAGTATCATGGATGACACAGTGACAGACAGTACAAAATAGTAGTCAGGTCCCATAACATAGTTATGACAAAGTAAGAGGAGGCTTTCCATTCATGTTGCATATGCTGTGTTATTATGTGTGTACATAATAAGGAACTTCAGTTCCCAGTGTGCAATGTGGGTGGTTCACCAGGAACTGGAAGTGACATTGGTGAGCAGGGCACGTCCTCATGTCGGGCTGAAGCCATTACTGTAAATACAATATGAGCATGCGGTCTAAACATGGAGTGTAAATGAATACAACGAGTGACTAAGAAAGAGACACTAGGTTCCAATGGAGAAAAGCTGCCGGCCAGAGAGTATGTTATGTCCTGAGGTTGCCATTGTTCACCAAATTCACCGAGAGAAATTCAGAAGAGAGCCCAAAAACTCTGCCATGGATAAGCTAAGTCCTCCTGCACCAGTGCAGTTTACTGGCAATCCAACTGATAACTGGAAATGCTTCATACTGCGATTCAATGTATATTTAGCATCAAGCAGAGCCAGGGGGCTGGACAAAAGATTGAAAGCATCTATCTTCTACATGCAATTGACAAAGATGCTTTGGACGTCTATAACAGCTTTTGAATTGATGAGACAGCCTTTACATTCTCATGACAAAATTTGAGGAGTATTTTATCCCAACTAAAAACATCACGTTTCAAAGATACAAGTTATTTTCCTGTGACTAGAAGCAAGGTATTAGTTTTGACCAATACTTCACGGAGCTTTACACACTGAGTAAGTCCTGTGAGTTTGTAGATTTGAGAAAACTCACTAGTTAGAGACAGAATAGTTTTTGGAATCCCAGATAACTTTCTCAGAGAAAGATTGCTCTGTGAAAAAGATTTGATGCTGGGAAAGGCTGTGGATATGTGTAGCGTAGTAGAGACCACATGATCTCAAGTTAAGGAGCTGCACAGGGCAAAAACAATTCTGTATGCTGTGAGGGCAGAAGCAATAGTGTATTCTGTGAAAGCAGAAGGGCAGAGAACAAAGCATTTCTCAAAGCAACAGCATAGCAAAGAAGTAGTCTCTAACAGCAAATGCAGCAAATGTGGAGGCAGACACATCCCTGTTCTGCTTATGGAAAGTCCTGCAATAATGGTGGGAAGAAGAATCTTTTTGCAAAGTGCTGCAAAGCTGGGGCTACCAAGAGAAAGGTGCACACTGTTACTGAGGAAATGGAGGAAGTCTTTGTAGACTCTTTACAGACTGCGAGTGCTGGTGAAACAGACTGGATTGTTCCAGTCACTGTGAATGAGACAGTTATTCCATTCAAGCTTGACACTGGAGCCCAGGTAAATCTATTGTTTATGGATAATTACAAGATTTGCAAAGTAAAGAGCAAGACGTAAATTAAAAATTATATGCTGTACTGGAGAGAAAGTTCCAGTAAAAAGGGGAACTGTAGTGACCTTCAAGCACAAGGGGCCGTACCTAAAGGCACAGTTAGTGATTGCTGAAAAGCGAGTACAGTCAATATTAGGTCTGACTGCATGTGAAAGGCTCAACCTCGTGGAAAGAGTTTTTGTAGCGGCTTCACAGGCCAAAGATGATCATGCAATATTCATGGAAGAGTATGCGGATGTCTTTGAGGGGCTTGGATGCCTATCTGATGTAACTCAAGAAACTCATAACAGCATCCAAGAGAGATGCAGATTGGTTATGTAAGAGAGGCACTAGAACTCCACCTTCCATGGACATCTGTATCGACTACATCTGCATGACAGTCAGGATACCAGTGCTAAGCAGAGTGATCGTGATGAAGAAGTTGCCAGTCTAGCTTCTACATCGTGCAGCTTTCGTTCAAAATCTGTCCCCCATCAGCTTCCAGTTAAAGAATGGAAATCAAAAAGATCTCCGCAGTCATCTCTGAGGTTGATAAGGAAGGTGGGAAGATCACACAGACCCAAATTTCAACAACAGCAACAGTTCAACTTGAACTAACAGGAGGAGTTGATACGCAGCCAACAGAAGGAGCTTGAGACAGACTCAGTTGGAACTTGTGCAAAGACTCACTGATCACATGGATGTGGTCCAGGGCTCCATTATGAGGCATGCAGAGTGAATTGTGGCTACACAGCAAGAACAAGAACTGAGACAAAGAGATAGGATCTTGGCAGAAGGATGTGAAAGAAAGGAACAGGTTGATCAGAGTTCTCAAAAAGACATTAATATTAACACAGCAAATGAAAGCAAAACATCTGTGGAAACAAACAGCAGACCGAAAGGGATAATGAAATCACTACAGAGATGGACTGAGAATTGATGAGTGAATAAGAGACTGTATTTGCTCATTACAATTGAAGTTAATGTAAATGTCTTTGTTGGAAAGCATTGTTGTTTCTTGCAGGTTTATGATGACATAGTATTATATTTGTTTTTACTTTAAAGGAGGAAGATGTGTTATTATGTGTGCATAATAAGGAATTTCAGTTCCCAGTGTGCAATGTGGACAGTTCACCTGGAACTGGAAGAGACATTGGTGAGTTGGGCATGTATTGTGTAGGGCTGAAGCCATTACTGTAAATATAATAAATGCTAGCATTTTTATTCATACTGTTTGTCTTTATTGAGAACAAACATAACAGTAATCTGGTCCAATAACATAGTTATGACTAAGTAGAGGGAGGCATTACATTCATACTACAAATGGATGGAAATAGTAATCAGGGTGAGTAACAACATCAAAGTAGAAGCTGAGGGTGAAAATATTCAGTATAAAAGAATACTTGAACACAAAGCATTGGCCCTGTCAGTAGAAACAGGACAAGAACACTCAAAGCTGTAGTTAACAGATCATAACCCCATCAGATGAATTATGTGAAAGTTCAAACTTTGAAGGAAATTGATTGTCAAAGTATGTATACCCTATACAACGTAGAAATTCATCCTCTTGCAGGCGGCCACAAAATAAAGAAACACAATAGAATCCACAAAACAAAATCCCCACACAGAAAAAGACCATGTGAGCAATAAAGAATGTAAACAAATAAGGCATGAAACATGAACCGCAGATTCCCTGGGAGTGAGTCCACAGTCACGGAGCCAGTTTAGTTCTGAGGCATGTGAAGCCAGTCCAGGAGCCTGATGGCAGCAGGGGAGAACTATTGCATTTAATAATGCAATAGAATGATTTCAGCCCAGTGCTGTTCGGACCTGTAATCAGGAGACATGATGACTTAAGCATTCTAGAAAATTTGCTGGGTGTTTTTATATTGCATAGTTCAATCTAAATTTGTGCATAGACTGTGAAGTTTGATGATTTATACACTCTGTTAAAATCACCTTTTGTTCTTCTAAATTCAGAAAAGATGATACTGATCTGTTGAACCTCTCCTTGTGCAACAAATGTGCTACTCAAGAATCCTATGTTTCACACAAGACCTTTTTTCTTGAAATAAAACATGAACTAATTTAATGTACTCACAAATACCACAGATTTAATAGTGAGAGAGAGGTACTGTGTAATTTTTGAAGTGACATCACTGACTATGGATTGACCTGATATCAAAGAATTATCCCTCTCTGGGGTCAATATTGTTGCTTTATCATGATTTGTCTGAAATATTGTATTGAATCGAATTGTATTGACTTTATTACTTAAATCCTTCATGTACACGAGGAATAGAAATCTTTATGTTATTTCTCAGTCTGAATGTGCAATGTGCAAATTATAGTAATTTGTAATAAATAGTATGTACAGTAAGCTATACAACAGCAGTCAATAGAGCTTAGAAATACAATTGTGTCATCGTAACTTAATCAGTCTGATGGCCTGGTGGAAGAAGCTGTCCCACAGCCTGTTGGTCCTGGCTTTAATGCTGCAGTACCGTTTCCCAGGTGGTAGCAGCTGGAAGAGTTTGTGGTTGGGGTGACTCGGGTCGCCCATGATCCTTTGGCCCATTTTATGCACCTGTCACTGTAAATATCCTGAATAGTGGGAAGTTCATATCCACAGATACACTGGGCTGTCCGCACCACTCTCTGCAGCGTCCTGCGATTGAGGGAAGTACAGTTCCCATACCAGCCCATGATACAGCCAGTCAGGATGCTCTCAGTTGTGCCCCTGTAGAAAGTCCTGAGGATCTGGGGACTCATACCAAACTCCTATGACTGTCTGAGGTGAAAGAGGTGCTGTTGTGATTTTTTCACCACACAGCCAGTATGTACAGACCACGTGAGGTCCTTGGTAATGTGTATACCGAAGAACTTAAAGCTGTTCACCCTCTCAACCCCAGAATCATTGATGTCAATAGGGGTGAGCCTGTCTCCATTCCTCCTGCAGTCCACAACCAGCTCCTTTGTTTTTGCGACATTGAGGGAGAGGTTGTTTTCTTGACACCACTGTATCAGGGTGATGACTTCTTCGCTGTAGGCTTCCTTGTTATTATTTGAGATTGGGCCAATCAATGCAGTATCATCTGCAAATTTAATTAGCAGATTGGAGCTGTGTGTGGCGACACAGTCACGGGTGTACAGAGAGAAAAGGAGGGGGCATAGGACACAGTCCTGGGGGGGGCTTCTGTGTTGAGGGTCAGAGGGGCACAGCTGAGGGAGCCCACTCTTTCCACCTCCCGGTGATCTGGCAGGAAGTTCAGGATCCAGCTGCACAAGGCAGGGTGAAGGCTGATGTCTCTGAGCTTCTTGTCAAGCCTGGAGGGAATTATGGTGTTGAATGCCAAATTGTAGTCCAAGAACAGCATTCTCACATAAGCATCCTTCTTCTCCAGATGTGTAAGGATGGTGTGCAGAGCTGTGGCTATTGTGTCATCCGACAACTGGTTGTAACAGTAGGTAAATCGTAGAGGGTCCAGAGTGGGTGGCAGCATGCTGAAAATGTAGTCCTTGACCAGCCTCTCAAAGCATTTGCTTATAATTGAGGTGAGTGTGACAGGATGCCAGTCGTTCATAGAACAGAAACAGAAAACCTACAGCACAATACAGGCACTTCGGCCCACAATGCTGTGCCAAACATGCACTTACTTTTGAAATTACCTAGGGTTACCCATAGCCCTCTGTTTTTCTAAGCTCCATGTACCTATCCAGGAGTCTCTAAAAAGATCCTATTGTAATCGCCTCCACCACAATTATTTTCTTCAGAAGAGGAAGAGAAAGATGTTTGGGTTAAAAAAGGCAGAAAATGGATGAAATTCATGGGTTCATAAACAATGAAGTGATAATAATAATTATTTTTAAAAAGAGCAGAAATGACTGGCTATGTCAGAAAGATAGACATGTTTGATTGCAAAACAAATAACTGGATTATGAATACTGAAAATTGAGTAGTATATTGAAGCAAATGAAATGAAATAGCCAATGGGAAGTGACTGCCAGTTTTGCTGAGTGCAATTGGTGGAAAAGAATACTTAGAAGTTTAGCTGCTCCAACCAAACCAGTCAAAATGAGCTTTGCTGATTTTGTGAAAGTTCATTAAGAACCAAAATCATTTTTGATTGCAGAACACTTTAGGTTTCATAAGTGAAATCAAAAGGAAGAGGGGTTTATTTCAGTTTATGTGGCTGAATTGAAGAGACTGTCTGAGCATTGCCAGTTCAGTAATGGGCTTAATGACGCACAGAGATACCGTTTAATTTGTGGAAACTCACAGAAAAAAATTATTGGCTCCTAGCTGAAACACAACTCACATTTAAAAGAGCAGTTGACATCACTGTATCAGTGGAAAAAGCAGCCAGAGACGCAAGTGAGCTGCAGTCGGGAATGAAAGTGAGCATGAACGGGCCGGTTGGTGCCACAACGATGTCAGCGCCGGACTCTGGAACAGAGGTTCCCAGGTTCGAACCTAGTCGGGTCCACTCCCGAGTACGCTTTCCATCTGCGCTGGGCTGAGTGTCGAGATCGCAACTCGACCTCGTAAAATAAAGGAAAAAAATACTGTGAAATGTCTGTGTGAGGAATGGCGCACCACACAGTCTCTCTTTCTCTCTCGCTCCGTGCCTTGTAAAGGCATGAAAAAGACATCGTCCCTCCAACATTGCACAGGCATACACGTACGCAAACACACACGCACAGAAGCACAGGCATGCACGCACAAGCCAAAAAGAAGGAAGAAAGTGAGCATGAACAAAATTTCAATGTCAATAAAAAATCTGCCTTGCTGAACCAGTTGTGTTAACATTGTGGCAGGTGCTCACATAAACCAGAGCAACACAGGTTTAAAGACACAACTTTCAGAAAGGTAGGACACTTACAAAGACCATGTCGGGTAGACAAAAATAAGTAGACTGCACAGGGAAGAGAAAAAGTTAAAAAGTCAAGTTACATTTTCAAAAAGAGCACTAATCTGCATGCTGTTGATGAAAAATCTTATCGTGATGAGAGTGACATAGGTCTGTGTAGCCTTGAGAATTACAACGTAAAAACTAGCAAGAGACAAGCTAGCTATCTATTCACCTTGGATCCAGTGCGATCTAACCTTTCAGACCAGTCAACCACATGGAACCTTGTCAAAGGCCTTGCTAAAGAGCATGTAGACAACATCTAACACCCTGCCCTTATCAGTCCTGTTGGTCTCTTCTTCAAAAAATTGTAAGTAATTTCTTGAGATATGGTTTCACATACACAAAGCCATGCCAATTTTTCTTAATCAGTCCCTGTTTTACCAAATGCAGATAAATCCTGTTTCTCAGAACATCTCCATCAACAACTCTCCTACCACCGATGTTAGGCTCACCAACCTGCAATATAAGGAAGGGGAAAGGATTGATGAGATTGCTTTGAGAGCCAGCACATTCTTGATGGGCAGAATGGCTTCCTTCCATGTTTAAGGAAACTAGAAGAACATGAAATACACATTGTGCTATTCTACAAGCTATTGTCTAGATCTCTCTACAGCCTCCAATCCTGCAGTCAAGACCCTTCAGCAACCTTTACATAGCTGTGGCCTCTGGTTTGTAAAGTGAAGGGACTGCAGTTACCAGATCGAACAAAGCATCTATGCTTCCTTCATTGTTCTCTGTTCACTAAACAGATGCTTTCTGACTTATTGGTTGTGTGTAACAGATTGTCTGATAACCCGGCTTGCATGAGCTGAAGTTTTTCCACTGGAACATTCAACGTTGAGTTCTGCTCTGCGTTTTCTGCATCACAAGAGATTGTTTGTCTCTATTTTGACAACATTATCCCTAGCTTCCTTTGTCTCAGTCCATATACTGTCGAAGCCCTCCCTTAACACCTGGCCACTCCGGACATGACTCTTCCAATGCTCTCTGGCCAAATTACCATCAGCCATGTCTGTAAATTTACCCCAAACACTGCTGTGTGAGTCTGCTCACCCATATTTTCTGATCTTTAAAAATACATTGGGAGCTTGGAATCAAAGCTATAAGTTTAGAATTGTCATAATTTTATTTCAGCATCTCCAGTGAAAGCATTACATCTGATAGACATAAAGGATTTTGCATTTTATCCAAGGAGTAGCAAAGATTTTTCCCATTGAAACAAGATTCTGAGGGATTTAGTTTACTTTGAATCTGATAATAGTTAATGCATTCAAATTAAGATTCTATTTATCATATTATTTTCTAAATTAAAAATGTATTTGAAGTGTATTGAAATGGCATTTGGTTCACTTCACTTCACTCCACTCAACTTCACATGCCTCATCACAGAATGTTCCCATAACTTATGACCTCACTTTCAAGGACTCTTCATCTCATGTTCTCGATATTTAATGTTTGTTTGCTTATTTTTATATTTATTATTATTTCTTTTTTTCTCTTTTGCATTTGCAGTTTGTTGCCTTTTGCACACTGGTTATCTGCCCTGTTGGGTGTGGTCTTTCATTGATTCCATTATAGTTATTGGATTTATTGAGTATGCCTGCGGGAAAACAAATCTCGGAGTTATACATGATGACATATATATATACTTTGATAATACGTTTACTTTGAGTTTTGGAATTTTTCTCAGATAATTTCCAGATGCTGAGTGCACAGTATTTGAAGTGCTTTGTCATAGGTTTCCTCAAGCCTTTTGATCTTCAGCAATCTCTCGTCTTCCTATCGTAACTGTCATACCATTTGCTAATCTACTTTTCTATTATTTAAGCATTCAGAGATTGCTGACTTTCAGTTGGAGGAAATGCCAGATGAAATCAGCTTGCAGTCTGCAATGATATGACGTGACAGATTACAGATTTGCCACAAGATTTGTGAGACCATTGAATCAAACCCATCATTTTAATAGGAAGCAAATGACCATGCCACCTTATCAGAGCAAGTCAGATTGTTGAATGCTGTGGAGCACAATTGTCTACTTAGTTGGTTTTGAAATATGCAGCAAGAGGTTAAGATAAATATAGGAGTAGGGTCATATTTACAGAATATTCCTTCTACCTGTGTTACCTGTCAAAATGGATCAGTGAGTTCCAAGATACAATACTTCAGTTTCTCAAAGGCACTATTAAAAAGCTGTTGAGTTCTAACTTAGGTGTTTAACTATAAAATAATAAAGATAGTTTGGTGTTTACATCTGCACATATATTCATTATTTCTCAATGCAGTATACACTCAGCCAGCTGACATCTATGGGCAGTGTCAGTTGTATGAAAATTGCTCAAAAACTATTATTGTACTTCATTCACTATTATTCTTTGCATAAATATTTAAATAAGTTGCTGAACCATATGTCATCCCCTTAACCTTTTATATAATAATCTCTTGTGCTGAAAAATACATCAGAAATAAATCAAGTGATTGACTATGCTCTCAGGCACATGAAGTGCCATATCTTCAGAGGATGTTACTGCCAATCAGCCCACAACTGCACTGCCCTTGTGCATATAGATAATAAACTACAATCATCTTTTCACACTTATTTGGCATTTTGAGAAAAAATATGAATTTGTTTAATATTTTAATGTTTTTCAGCCAGTTGCATGAGAATACTGTTGCATAAATATCAGATAAACAGGACTTCGCTGTATACTTCATTGATCTTGAAGAAATAAGTGGTGCACTGTAGACAACGAGCTTGTTTAGGAAAAGGTACAGCAGAGTGTTGAACTTTCCCAAGTTTTGCGTCTGTGATGCAAGCATGGCAGATAAATAGTTTGACTCTACTTCCGATTATCTTTCATTTATAATGTTTACAGTGCTGCGGTGGAAAATGCTGCGAGTATTCCATTTTCCAAGAGAGATGACCCAGACCACGGGTACAATGGATTCCCATGCTCTTCTTTTGCTTCAGCCCAGGATGATTCCCTCTTGGAGGCAGCCAGTCAGCAGGAAGGAGAAGAGGTTTTAGCTATTTCTCACCCCTGCATAGGAGAATCAAGTTGCATCTGAAGTGGCACATGAGGAACTATGTGCTCACTAACCATTTAAACACTTCCCATGAAAAAAAATTGCCAATTTTAAAGTGCAAACTAGTCCACAAACAGTATTGAACACTCCACAGGCTGACAATGATGAATCAACAAGTGGTTGGTCCAAGTGATCATCCTGAGGATGAAGAAGATGAGTTCATACTGAAATCTTGCTTACACCCATGAACTCATCCAAAACAAACCATTGGGGAGGGAAGAGAAGGGGAGGAGATAATGGGATGACAGGGATGAGGGTGGGGATCAACAATCTAAAAACAACCTCAGAGATGTTTTGTCATGTGTATATTTGTCAGCTGCTTTCTTCCAGTTGCCAGAACTGGTCCCAATGGTCGTCCTTGATCCTATAGCTGATTGCTGCTGCTGCTAAGGCCTCCGTCAGTTAGAGTTGACTGTGGATATTGCATCCCAGTTTGTCTAGATACGCAAGCTTAGGCAAGCTTACCAAGCTGTTGCCCATGTAACAAGTTCCCCCTCTCCACGCATCTGATGAAGCCAAAGGAATGGCAGAGACTAATATAGTTTGGTACACGAAGAGTCGCAGAAGTTGCCAGTCAGTATTGAACTCAATGTAGGACTGTATCAGGGACTCCAGCTCCGGGTTTTCCCTCTGGGTTTACTCCCGAAGCCATCCACATGGGTGGGTATGGCCGCAAGGCAGCGGAGGTTTGAGATCAGACCTAGATGAGCTGCCAACTATGGCTGACAAGCCCCATCTGCCCGAAGTGACTGGTTTTACAGCACCAGTAACCCGCCTTTGCCCCTTCTCCTGTCAGAAGAAACGGTTCTGCCCGGCTTAGTAGTTAAGCCACACATGAAGGCCAGGAGCTGGACTTGGTTGTCAGAGGTTATTTGAGGCACACCTTTGGGAGCATTTTATAGGTAGTGGAAGCTTATCCCCATTACCACCCCCAGCTATAACAGCCTTATGGAACTTATAGTTGATTACACCTCCGTTTAAATCTCAGTTTCGGTGCCAAGTGGTACGAAATGTAAGACATAACTTTTAAGTCCTTTGATTCGCAGTACCGATATTCCTTATCTTGGTTAAAAACATGATAAAAGAAAAGATATTAAAAAAACAAATGCTGACAAACTCAGCTAATGAAGCAGTATATATGGAAGGGGAATCCAGCAAACTTTCCTCAGAAATGGGGGTGAGAGTCGAGGGTTTACAGTTTTCAAAGCAAAGCTGGGAGGAGGAGTGAGATATAAGACGAAAGCCTACGTGAAAATAAATTTATAAACAGGTGATAAGGAGCAGGAGTGCTGGCTGTTTGTTAGGTATTTAAAACAAAACAGGGTGAGAAGGGGCTAGAAGTGCGAGAACGGGGAACAATGAGCAAGCAGTATGCCTGAGGTTGGAAAACTCATTGTTCTTTCTTGGGGAATGCAAAGTGTCCAGAAAACAATGTGGAAGATAAGTGTGTATCTAGTTTATATTTGGCCTCACTGTAGCAGTGAGGACGGTTGCTGACAAGACAGGTTGCAATAGGACTGGGACAGAGAAATAAATTGTCATGCAACAGGAAGTTTAGGATCATCCCTGCAGACTGAGTGCAGGTGCTGCACTCTACAAAGCACTCACACAGTCCATGTTAGATTTTCTCCAGTGCAGTCGAGAGCACTTTCTGAATACTGAGAACAACAAACTAGATTGGAAACAGTGCAAGTGAATCACTTGGAATATATGTTTGGATCCTGGGTTGGTGGAAGGGAAAAGGTGAATGAATGGGTGTTGAATCTCCTCTGCTTGTATGGTTTGTTTAGCAGTTTGTGGACAGGGGAGTCACAACGTGAGCAATCTCTCTGAAATGCAGAAAGGGGAGGAAATGGAAATCTAGACATCTGGTGGGATCATGTTGGAGCTGAGAGAAGCTGTGATGGATAAAACACTGAATATGAAGGTGGAAGGGAGTACCCCTTCTTCTGTCCCGGTTAGAGCAGGTGACAGCAGGCAGATGGCAACTAGAAGAAATGAGGTTGAGAGATCCATGCACTGTAGCGGAGAGGAAGCCACAAAATAGTGGGAAGGAGAACGCTTCAGAGGTAGCAAAGTGGAAGACGTCAGCATTGGGACAAATGTGATAGAGGCAAGGAAACTGGGAAAAAAAACGAATGGAGGCTTATTGCTGTGTAAAAATATATTAGTTGTTTTTAGCTTTCATACATTGTACATTATTTAAGCATCCCTTCTTAAACCAGATGGCTGCGATTGAAAGTTCCTTGTGGTCACCAATTTGGACACAAGTCTCAATGCTTGGCTGCAGATTTATAATGAGTGGGGCAGCTTCCTTCACTTTGTATTGCAATTGTGTAATGTAAGCTCAGCAAATAATTAATTTGGACATTCCATCTCTCGTGCTGTTTGGGTATTCTGCTTTCTGCGTTAAGAGAAGTGGTCTTATCTTTATCCAGTGTTTTACTTTGTACCAGATAATGTAAACATACTTTTCAAATGCAGACAATCAGTTGCCCATTTTGGCTGTCTGAAACTTTTCAAGCTAATGATAATCAATGCTGCTAAATAAAATGAAACAGGTAAAAGCAAAGCACTGGATTCTCATTGCACTTCCTACACCTACCATTCTGCAGTTACTTTCAAAGGTGAGTTATAGATCTGTGCTAAATGAACACTTCTCACAATACAAGAATGACTTCTGAAGTTGTCTGTAGGATTTCCAGTAGAGTGACTGGTCTTTTGATAAAATAGAGGGGAGCAAAGCAATTGCAGCACAGATTAATGATGTGAATGTTTTGTGGAGCTGTTCATTACAAATGGCTACAGCCTTTACTACACATTGAAGGAAATGGCTAAGCACACGGGATACAGCAAAGCTATAGGACCAGACAATATCCTGAAATAGGATTGAACATTTTTGCTCCAAAAGTAGTTGGGCCACTATCCAAGCTTTCAGTATGGTTATGGCATCTAGCCAACAATATGGGAAACTGCTTAGGTACATTCTGCTCAGAAGAAGTTGGGCGAATACAATCCAGCTATTTACTGCCCCATCACACTGCTATCAATCATCAACAAATTTATGGAAAGTACTGTCAATATTATTCTCAACAACATAACTTGACTCTAGGCTTCATTCTTTTTCCAAAGATGGAAAAAGAGAAATGAATTGAGATGAGAGTGGTTGCTTTTCGTGACAGGGCCCACTAGCAAAACTGAAGTCACTACAATCAAAAACTGCTCTGCCTTTTGTCGTACCTTCACAAAAAAAAAGTGTTGTAATTATCGAAGGTCAATCATCCCAAAGCAAGGATATCACTGCAGTGTCCTAGAACCAAATACCTTCAGCTGCCTCATTAAAGTTTGAAGCAAATTTATTATCAAGCACATATATGTTACCATATGCTACTTCAGATTCACTTTCTTGCAGTCATTTACAAGGAAAAAAGAAATAAAAATAGAATTTTACGAAAAACTACTCATGAATAGACAGAGACTGACAAACTCCATTGTGCAATGACAAAACTGTGCAAATAAAAAACATACTTGGAACATGAGTTGAAAAGAATCCTTGAAAGTGAGTCTGTAGGTAATAGAACCAATTCAGAGTTTTAGTGAGTGAAGTTATCCACGCTGATTCAGAAACCTGATGGTTGGAGGGTAATAACTGTTCCTGAATCTGGCATTGTGGGACCCAAGGCTCCTGTACCTCCTACCGGATGCTAGTAGGGAGAAGAGGACATGGACTGGATAGTGGGGGTCTTCGATGATGGATACAGCTTGCCATTATCAACCCATGCCTATGCACAATATTCAAGCAAACAACATTTGCTTCACCACAATGCAAGGCTAATCCATCTCCAACAAGAAATAATTGAAAACAACAGAAATTCTGCAGATGCTGGAAATTCAAGCAACACACATCAAAGTTGCTGGTGAACGCAGCAGGCCAGGCAGCATCTGTAGGAAGAGGTGCAGTCGACGTTTCAGGCCGAGACCCTTCGTCAGGACTAACTGGAGGAAGAATGAGTAAGAGATTTGAAAGTGGGAGGGGGAGGGGGAGATCCAAAATGACAGGAGAAGACAGGAGGGGGAGGGATAGAGCCAAGAGCTGGACAGGTGATAGGCAAAAGGGGATACGAGAGGATCATGGGACAGGAGGTCCGGGAAGAAAGACAAGGGGGGGGGGAACCCAGAGGATGGGCAAGAGGTATATTCAGAGGGACAGAGGGAGAAAAAGGAGAGTGAGAGGAAGAATGTGTGCATAAAAATAAGTAACAGATGGGGTACGAGGGGGAGGAGGTGGGGCCTTAGCGGAAGTTAGAGAAGTCGATGTTCATGCCATCAGGTTGGAGGCTACCCAGACGGAATATAAGGTGTTGTTCCTCCAACCTGAGTGTGGCTTCATCTTTACAGTAGAGGAGGCCGTGGATAGACATGTCAGAATGGGAATGGGATGTGGAATTAAAATGTGTGGCCACTGGGAGATCCTGCTTTCTCTGGCGGACAGAGCGTAGATGTTCAGCAAAGCGGTCTCCCAGTCTGCGTCGGGCCTCGCCAATATATAAAAGGCCACATCGGGAGCACCGGACGCAGTATATCACCCCAGTTGACTCACAGGTGAAGTATTGCCTCACCTGGAAGGACTGTTTGGGGCCCTGAATGGTGGTAAGGGAGGAAGTGTAAGGGCATGTGTAGCACTTGTTCCGCTTACACGGATAAGTGCCAGGAGGGAGATCAGTGGGGAGGCATGGGGGGAACGAATGGACAAGGGAGTTGTGTAGGGAGCGATCCCTGCGGAATGCAGGGGGGGGAGGGAAAGATGTGCTTAATGGTGGGATCCCGTTGGAAGTGGCGGAAGTTACGGAGAATAATATGTTGGACCCGGAGGCTGGTGGGGTGGTAGGTGAGGACCAGGGGAACCCTATTCCTAGTGGGGTGGCGGGAGGATGGAGTGAGAGCAGATGTACGTGAAATGGGGGAGATGCGTTTAAGAGCAGAGTTGATAGTGGAGGAAGGGAAGCCCCTTTCTTTAAAAAAGGAAGACATCTCCCTCATCCTAGAATGAAAAGCCTCATCCTGAGAGCAGATGCGGCGGAGACGGAGGAATTGCGAGAAGGGGATGGCGTTTTTACAAAAGACAGGGTGAGAAGAGGAATAGTCCAGATAGCTGTGAGAGTCAGTAGGCTTATAGTAGACATCAGTGGATAAGCTGTCTCCAGAGACAGAGACAGAAAGATCTAGAAAGGGGAGGGAGGTGTCGGAAATGGACCAGGTAAACTTGAGGGCAGGGTGAAAGTTGGAGGCAAAGTTAATGAAGTCAACGAGTTCTGCATGCGTGCAGGAAGCAGCGCCAATGCAGTCGTCGATGTTGCGAAGGAAAAATGGGGGACAGATACCAGAATAGGCACGGAACATAGGTTGTTCCACAAACCCAACAAAAAGGCAGGCATAGCTAGGACCCATACGGGTGCCCATAGCTACACCTTTAGTTTGGAGGAAGTGGGAGGAGCCAAAGGAGAAATTATTAAGAGTAAGGACTAATTCCGCTAGACGGAGCAGAGTGGTGGTAGAGGGGAACTGATTAGGTCTGGAATCCAAAAAGAAGCGTAGAGCTTTGAGACCTTCCTGATGGGGGATGGAAGTATATAAGGACTGGACATCCATGGTGAAAATAAAGCGGTGGGGGCCAGGGAACTTAAAATCATCGAAAAGTTTAAGAGCGTGAGAAGTGTCACGAGCATAGGTCGGAAGGGATTGAACAAGGGGTGATAAAACTGTGTCGAGGTATGCAGAAACGAGTTCGGTGGGGCAGGAGCAAGCTGAGACAATAGGTTGGCCAGGACAGGCAGGTTTGTGGATCTTGGGTAGGAGGTAGAAACGGGAAGTGCGAGGTGTGGGAACTATAAGGTTGGTAGCAGTGGATGGGAGATCCCCTGAGCGGATAAAGTTGGTGATAGTGTGGGAGACAACGGCCTGGTGCTCCTTAGTGGGGTCATGATTGAGGGGTAAATAAGAGGAGGTATCCGCGAGTTGTCGCTGTGCCTCGGCAAGGTAGAGGTCAGTACGCCAGACTACAACAGCACCCCCCTTATCAGCGGGTTTAATGATAAGGTTAGGATTAGTGCGGAGGGAGTGGAGAGCAGAGCGTTCCGAAGGAGTAAGGTTGGAATGGGGACAAGGTGCGGTGAAGTCGAGACGGTTGATGTCCCGTCGGCAATTAGTGATAAAGAGATCCAGAGCAGGCAGAAGGCCAGAGTGGAGTGTCCATGAAGAAGAGGAGGGTTGAAGACGGGAGAAGGGGTCATCGGTGGGGGTGGAAGAGTCCTTGCCGAAGAAGTAGGCTCGGAGATGGAGACGGCGGAAGAAAAGTTCCGCATCGTGGCGAACACGGAACTCGCTGAGATGTGGGCGAAGGGGGACAAACGTGAGGCCCTTACTGAGAACAGAGCGTTCTGCCTCCGACAGTTGAAGGTCGGAGGGGATGGTAAAGACCCAGCGCGGATGAGAGCTGGGATCAGAGGGGGGAGGCTGGGGGTGTCAGTGGAAAGGGGAGGGTTGGGGTGAGAGGAAGATGGAGCCTCCGAGGGCCCAGGAGTTGACGGTGGGATCTGAGGAAGACGGGGCTGAAGAGTATTGGTGGGGGAAGGGGAGACGGGAGTCACAGCAGCAGCACATAAAGACTCGGCCTGGAGTTCAAGGCTGGAATCTTGAGAGCTGGGATCAGGGGCGGGGGTGGGGGGGGAGGCTGGTGGTGTCAGTGGAGAGGGGAGGGTTGGGGTGAGAGGAAGATGGAGCCTCTGAGGGCCCAGGAGCTGACAGTGGGATCTGAGGAAGACGGGGCTGTGGAGTGGTGGTAGGGGAAGGGGAGACGGGAGTCACAATAGCAGCACATAAAGACCCGGCCTGGAGTTCAAGGCTGGAGACGCAGTTGGTGGTTGCGCAATTGCTGTGAAGGTGTCCATGGTCGTTGCTGGAGTCCGGGTTTTGAAAATGTCCTGAGGTGTTGGAGCCGCCGAGATCAATGGCAGGGGCCGCAATCTGAAGTTCATGCCTGCTAGCGTCGGGGCCGGCAGGCTCTGGAGTCCGTAGATGTAGGATCTTGCGATCTTTGCCTAACATGACAAAGTCAAAAAAATGACGATTGCAGGCGTGAATCCGACGGAGGATGAAATAACAGGTAGGACCATTACAGACAGCGAAGAAAGTGTCCCGAAGGTGTGGAAGGGTCTGGGATAGGGACACCAAGTACCTCCTCATGGCGGAGAAATAATTGAACTTACTAACTGTAATATTCAATAAGTAATCCCACCATTGAGCCCCTCTCTATTTATATCCTGGAAGACAACATTGACCAAAACATCAACAGGAGGGACGTTATGACAACAAGAGCAAATCAGAGACAAAATATTCTATGATGAGCGACTCACCTTATGGTACTCCTAAATATTTTCACTGTGTAAGTTGGAAGTGTGATGAAATACTCTTCCCCTTGTTGAACATGCAGCTCCAATAATACTCCAGAATCTCAACCCCATCCAGGGTAAAGCAGAGACAAGAGAAAATCTGCAGAGGCTGGAAATCCCAGCAACACACACAAAACGCTGGATGAACTCAATAGGTCAGGCAGCATCTATGGAAAAAAGTACAGTCGACGTTTTGGGCTGAAACCCTTCGGCAGGATTGGAGAAAAAAAGCTGAGGAGTAGATTTAAAAGGTGGGTGAGGGTAAAGAGAAAGCAGTCCACCGAATTGGTACCTTCCTCTAAATATTCATTCTGTAAATCAGTGCAGCATCCATAATCAGAGCCAGGGTATTATCACTAACATATGTTATGAAATTTGTAGTTTTGCAGCAGCAAAGAAATGACATTAACTTACAATAAATATATTAAAAAAGTAAATAGTGCAAAAAGAGAGTAAAAGTGAGGTAGTGATCACACATTTCATGGTCCATTCAGAAATCTGATGGTGGAGGGGAAGAGCATGCTCCTAAAATGTTAAGTGTGTGTACTCAGGCTTCTGTGTCTCCTCTCTGATGGCAGTAATGAGACGAGATCATATCCTGGACGGGAAGGGTCCTTAAATAAGAATTGTAGTCACTTGCACTAGCTATTCCAGCAGCACCTCCTGAACCTGTGATTTCTATCCGGAAGGATGACAGGGGAGCAGGCTCAAGAAAATATTACCACCATTACATTCATGAATCATTTTCACCTTGAAATATATTGCCAGTCTTCCATTGTGGCGGGGTGTAAATCCTGGAATCTTTACCCTTGTGGGAGTATGTTTACCTGAAGGACTACAGCAGCTCCTCATCACCTTGTCATGAGTGATTAGGGATGGGCAGTAGAGGGTGGCCCTGCCAGTGATCCTAGATCCCAAAATATTTAATGTATGTTTTCTCCAAGTTGCACACCACACTGACTTGGAAGTCTTTCACTGGTCCGTCAGAGTCATAGGCACTAAGTCCTAGAACAGCTGCACAACATCTGTATGAGAGCACCTTCATCAGAAGGACTCAGGTTGTTGAACCAAATTCTCAGAGGTAATAAAAGACAGGCAAGAAATACTAGTATGTAATCCCACATTTACTGATAAAATACTGGCATATTAACCATCAAAATATGAGTTAAATTCAACGTCTAGGCCTGGGAACTATATTGGATTGCACAATTTTATATGTGCATTGAGTCTGAACTTTTATGAGAAAGCTTTGGCTTTTGGATAGCAACTGATGTGCTGCATCTGTGCTGACGACTTAACAAGTTTTTTTCCGAGAAGTACAATATCTATACCTCTCTTTGGTTGGAGGTAAGGAAGTTGGCCAAACCTCACCCAGACAAACCTTTATGTTACTCCATGCATACAGCAATGTGGTTCAAATTTAACTAGCCCTTTTGTGGGAATGCGCATTAAGTATTGCCATTACTCATGCCATTCAGTTTGTGTAAAGATATCAGAGAGAAGGTCCTGCTGTGATTAAGTTACTGGTCAAACAGCCAGAACTCTGAGCTATTGATTCAGATACAAGAAGTGAATAAATGGTCAGTAACGTCTACGGTAGCTGGAGAATTTAAACTAAAGTAATGAAATAAACCTGGAATTCAAAAATAGTTTGTCTTATTAACAACAAGCACAAAGTTACCAGAGTAAACCACACAAAATGCTGGAGGAACTCAGCAGCTCAGGCAGCGCAGAGGCCATCTGCACCCAGATACACACTCACATCAGGGACAAAGTGCCAATAACTCTCTTGGGAGCATCATGGAAAAATCTTCTCCCCCATTACGAAGCAGAAGTTATACTTCAGGCTTGCTTTGTACCAGAGTTCACTTTCCACTGCTCCATTTTCAGCAGAGTCCTCTTCACAACTTGGATGCTGCCTCTTTTTTTCAGTATTGAGTTCATACTGTCTGTTATTTTTCCTGTTTATTGCTCATAGCTTTTTCTAGAATTGCAGGGTCGACTCCAGGAAATATTAACTTGTTTTCAGCCAGCCATCAACCACCGTTGCCAAGTAATTACTCATCAATGCAGACAATGGCCAAACATGTTGCCAGAGGCCCGAAATAGAGTAAAACATGAAAGAGAAAATATAAGTTGTGCACAAAAATAACTGCTACAGTTTGAGCCATTGTAATGTCTATGCGGTGACAGTGCACACCCACCATCTTCTTCCATTTGGTGGAGAATGTGCTCTGGTGCTTGTTGCTTGCTACCCACACTTTTTGTTCTTTACATTGCGATCCCAGTCCTGTTCTTGATAATCGAAAGCGGTCGCATAAATGAATAGAAACACTTCAATTTCACCAAACCTTTGAGAAAGGTAGATACATATGACAAAGATGAAACTGATTGAAAAGTCAAAAACGTAACCTTTTTTTTTGAAATCAAATGAGAATCAATGATGACTACAATGATTTCCAAGGGAGATAGAAAAGACCTTCGACATACAGTATGCAGTACAAAATACATTCAACCTGCAAAGGGTTTCTAGAATTTTCACACATTGCTTGCTAATTTTTCCATCTTGGTTTCTTATTGCAACACCACAAAGCAGGCCATTTAAAAAATGCCTGTTCAAATCTTCATGGCAAGACTCTGGATTGTTTACAGTTTTGTTTCTCGATGGGATTGGGATGGGCAGGCTTTACTGCAAGACTGCATTTGTATTTTCAGTCAAGAGTTAGGAAAGTGACGGGACTGAAACTGAGTTTTCCACTTTTGTAACTGGCGGTGCTTTGTAGCTGTATTGCACGTCAAAAGCAATGTTATACATCCTCTGCAACCGTGGTTGACATTTTCATCATCCACCCACTCAAACACACCTTTCAAGAGCTTGTCTTTGATACAGGGAGTGTTACTCGGTTACCCATGGGGATTATATCAACCTTTATTACTTGATATTCTGAATGATTCAATGTGTAAAGGAAAGTGTGAATTTCTATTTCTACAAGTATTTTTCACAATCTGGAAAATAAATAGTGCATGCAAGGTCTGAAGGGAAGCACATTCACTTCTTAACTTTGGTGAACCTATTAAAGTGTTAGGATTGTCCCGTGTTCAAAACCTCTGCCTGCTATGTATGAGTTAAAATGGGAATTCCAGCCTCTATAAGACTGTTGGTAAATTGATGTCACTCAACTATTAAAATGCTGACTGTTTAGAATCTGCCGTCCTCTGAATGAAATGAAACAGAATGGAAATTATCTATAATGATGCTGTGACCCATGAACAAGAGTGCAAGGGGTGGAGGATACAATTACATTCTACAGTGCAAGAAATATATGTAGTTATCACCAATTTATGTGGTATGGCAGTAAGAAGATCTTGGGACAGAGAGTGAACCAATAAGCTAAATAAATTTAATAAGTGCTGCTGGAAGGTTTTGGCCTGAAACGTCAACTGTACTGTTTTCTATAGATGCTGCCTGGCCTGCTGAGTTCCTCCAGCTTCTGTGTGTGTTGCAATAAGTTAAAATTGGTTCTCTCTGCATTGTACAAATTATATTAATCTTTTCTAAATATGACCTCCCTCCTGTAATGTTGCTGATCTTAGCCAGACTACTTTTAGTGGGCATTAATCTGAAATAGGGACTAAAAGGGAAACATCAGTAGTGTCACCTCATCCTCCATTCTGTCTCTGAAAGCAAGTTCACTGAAAGTACTTGGAAGAAGTCCAGAGACAAACATTAGGTCTGATATGATTATATAATGAATTTCATGTTATGGACTGGGATTAATCTGAGGTTTAAGCACTGTCTGATTCTGATCTATTTCATACACTGTGCAGTACATCAGCTCATCTTAATTTTAGTTATAGAAAAATAGTCAGCACAGAATTAATTAAGGGCTGTAAATTAATCCAAGGCTTCAGATATTTGCAAATTATTTGATAAGTGCTCTTCATATCACATAAATCCAGAGATTAAATTTACACGCTATTTTTAGACACAGATGCAACAGAGGACATGGAGAGAGATAGCAGAAATATGATCTTGAGATAGAGAATCGGCTGTGATCACACTGAATGACAGAGCAGGCTTAAAGGGTTTACTCCTCTTTTCTATGTTTCCACTCACTCCTGGGCACCTTTCACCTTATTATAATTGTTTTCCAGGGTTTTCATTAGAGCAGGTTCAACTCTGTAGAATTAAAGCTTAAAACTCTCAAAGAACACAAGCTGATGTGTACTGATCAATAGGCTTTCAACCCCATCCCATATGCAAAATTTGTAAATCTGTAAAGATGTAAATTTACCTGACAACTGCTGGAATTGCTGCCAATGGGAAAGAACTCCTCAAATCAGCTTTTTTCCTTTGATGTTGTAAGGCCTAAGAATACCTAAGAACAAAGTAAGTGCAATTAAGAAATGGGCACTTAGTTAGAACAGGTATCAATCTTTGTTGCAATTCAGTGAATTTTGAAAGCAAATGGAGTTGTGCATGCCAAAAGTTAAAACAATTTGCTCCTAGGGTTATGCAGCTTTCTAAGACTTTCACTTTAATCTTTATTAATTCCTCATTAAAATTTGCTTTTGTCATTTATCCTCAATTTTATCTTTGTAAATTATACAATGGCATCTCCTCAATGGTTTGCTCTGAAGCATTCCTTGACTATGAGGTAGCTCGCTACAACCTTTTCAGGGTATCACTGACAAGCAATCAGTGCAAGACATGCAGATAACAAGTAGGCCTTGAAAATGAATTCAAAGTACTTCTAAAATGTACTTGAAGAGCATTCTGAGGAGTCAAGAACAGGAGTAAGTTTCTTTGTCAGCTGAAAAGCATTTCCTTCAACTAGTCAACTAGATTCCCAATTATTTGCTGTATCCACAAGTTGTCCATTTTTGTTTTCCATACATCGACCTGCCAGAGCCCTTTGGAATTTGTATCCTTAGCCTCAAATTATAATTTGTTTCCTTACTCTACCTTCCAAAGTGAATTACCTTATGTTTCCTCATATTATTCTCCATCTGCCAATTTCTTGCCCTCTCATTTAATATGTTGCAATCCCTCTGCAGGTTCTTTCCACCCACCTCACCACTTGTTAACCTACCTAGCCATGTTTCTTCAGTAAATCTGACTACTCTAGGCCTCATCACATAAACCATCAATATGAGTTATAAACAGTTGAAGCCTCAGTACTGATCAATGTGGCATCTCACAAGGTGGGTCCATTTATCCTGACTCACCATTTTCTTTTCTTTAGCCACTCCCCCCTCTATGTCAAGATATCTCCCCCAATCACAGGCACTCATCTTTTATATAATGTCTTGGTGAATGTCTGCCTAAAATTCAATTACACTTCATCTGTTTGTTCCCCACTCATCCACCCTGTTGTTACATCTTCAAAGAATTCTAATATGTTTTTCAAATGCAAATTGCCATTCATAAAATGATGTTAACTCTGTTCGATTACCTTATGATTTTTCAAATGTCTTGCTCTTAATTCCTTCATAACCCATTGCAGCATTTTTCTAATTACAGATGCTAGGTTAATAGTTTGTTGCTTTCTGTCTCCCACCTTTCTGGAATAGCGGAGTTTTATTTGCAGTTTTCAAGTCCTCCGGGACCTCTTCAGAAGCCAAAAAATTGTGGTAGCTTATAAGTAATGCAGCCACTTCTCTGAATGTTCTAGGACATAGGCTGGGGATTATGTGGGTCTTTAGCCTTATTAGTTTGCCTAGTAATGTTTTATTTCAAAATTTTACATTTATTAAGTTCCTCTCTCCCTATAGCCCCTTAATTATCTATTATTATTGGGATATTCATTGTGTCTTCTACTGTGAAGAGGCATCCAATGTAACTTCCGCCATTTCTCTAATTCCCATTATTATTTCACTGGTCTTATTTATTAAGGGACCAATGTTCATATCCTTGATTATCTAAAATCAACCTTTGCCAGTTTCACTAAGTACCAGTCTTCACAATTATTTTCAGGATAGCTTGTCAAATTCAAATATGCTTTCCTTTTAAATATAAAGCCATGGGATTATGTGTTGTGACATTTTGCTGCTATTACAAAAATACTGTAGCTGTCAATGGTAAGGAGCCATGACTCAAAAGCCAGGTTTCAGAGATCACTATGGGAGTCTTCAACAGAAAGTGCAGGAGATGTTTAATGCAGAGTATGGGTGGGTAGTTTAAGGTGGTACACTTCACCTAGTGCATGCATTCCCCTCATGTGCTTCTATCGGACGGACACAAGATCCTTGTTGCATCCTAGTCTTCTCCAAGTTGAAGCATTAACGGTCAGATGTTCCCAGGAGTCAGTGATGATGATTTTTTTTCCCAAGGATGCTCTGTGGACAATCTTGAATCCATTTCTCTCTCTACCTTGTGATCGCATCCTGTGTCAGAACTTCTGCTTTGGGAGACAGATGTTGAGTATGTAAGCATCTCTTTTTTCAATCCCAATTCTGGCTTCCCTCTAACCTCTTCCCTTCTCACTTGCCTATCATCTCACTCTGGTACCCCTTCCTTCTTACCTTTTCCCATGGTCCACTGTCCTCTCATATCAGATTACCTTCTTCTTCAGCCCTTTACCTTTACCACCCATCACTTCCCAGCTTCTCAATTCAACACCTTCCCCACACCTACTTTCACCTTGCCAGCTTGTTCTTATTCCCTTCCCCATCTTATTGTGGCTTCTGCCCCCTTTTTTCCAGTCTTGATAAAGGGTTTTGGCCCAAAATGTTGACTGTTCATTCTCCTCCATAAATGGTACCTGAGCTGCTGATTTCCTCCAGCATTTTGTGTGTGTTGCTTTGGATTTCCAGCAATTACAGAATCTCTTGCGATGATGCAAACATCATGGCTGCGCACCAGAGTGTAGTTTGGGCCTCAATGCTGAAGACATGGTTGTTATTGACATTCACTAGTCATTATTTACATTGTAGGAAAAGGTTTGATTAGATAAAGAAATTAATGTCACATATGTGCAGAAGTGCATTTTGTACAACCCCCAAAACTGGCAATACTTTGAGTAACAGTAAAACAAGATTTATGATTGTGCATTTGAAGATATGCTCCCATTGTACTGTATGTTCACATGACATGATTCTCAGGGAATTTAGTGACAACATTTTATTTGCTTCAGGGTCTTTGGCTCCAGGCAAACTTCCTTTTGTTGAATTATTCATGACTGGATTCTTTGAAAGCTTTTGATGCAGCATTCAGCAAGAGAGAGAAAGGGGTAATTAGAAACAAAAGCATACAGAAAGTAAACATCTATTACAAATTTGAAATTCATTTCCTTCTAACTTTCCTCACAATATTGGTGACTTCAGGAAAACTTAAAAAAGACAGTTTATAAGGTTAGGATTTCATAAATACATGATCCTGTTCTAATCATAAATGCTTCCCATCTTAATCACATTCTTTCCAAATGATGAGATGTTATAAAATTTAAGCCTGAAGCCTATTAGTTTTTGAAACTAAATGGGAAAATGATTGCTATTGCAAATATATTTTTGTTTTTCAACTCAGCAAGATGCACAAAAATCTAATATGCACCGGTTTTTAATGCTTGTCAACTATTAATGATGATTCACTTCTCCCTAAAAAATTCAATTTAGCTCTTTAGTTAATGTATTTCCCACTATAGGAAATCCAAAGTAAATAAGATGGATGAAGGCCATGTTGTGTCCTTCAAAATATTGAGGAACTTATGATTAGAATAAAATCATACATCAGTTTGAACCAGTTCAGGCCCATCAGGGAACAGAACTGCAATTTACTGAAGTAATGGTTAATGCAGTTAATATACATATTTTGACTGCAAGTCCTCATTTATCTTTCATTCATGACTGCAAAATAACTGCTAAAATACGAGCCAACAGTATTCTTAATTTGAAAAAGAATGTTGACTGGAATGGTATTTCTGAATCGTTTTAAAATGTTGTCAGAAGGAAACAAATATTATATTCAGTGAAAGAGTTTCTCTGTATACCATGTGCAGGGACCCATTCAGAAAAGAGAAATCATGAATTTTTTGTAAGGCTGGCACAGGACAAGCCTTGAATAGTATTGATTGATCTTTACAAATGTAAAAAAACACTAATGAATCAAAGTATATCAATTTATTACAGTCTCACTGAACCAACAGATGTGCATTTTGATTGCTCAATACTCAAAGAACTCAAAATGACATTGTTAAGTGTGCACTTTTCATTGAGAAAATTGCTTTCTAATACAATTAAACACTTTTGGCTATTAGTCTGGATATGTCAATCCATCCCAACAAAATGTTTAAAATCTATTTTTTTTTCTCAGGCTACACTTCTAATTAATGGAATCAACTGTATATAAATTCACTCATCATTCCTGAGTAAATAGAACAGAGCTAAATTTCATTTCTTGAGAAAAAGATTTTTGGAAGGTATTTTCTAATATTCAGCTCATTGACGTCAAATTTCAGCCATTTGTTCTATCTGGTACACAAATGGTTTTGAAAATGCAACAATTCAGGATAGATTGAACAGTGATATGCTGCATGCAGCAGCACTTAACAAAGCGGAATAGTGATAGAGTAGACCATGGCTTTCTGCTATCCAGTCCCTGGCCTCAAAAAAAACTGGACCATGAAGCTGCACACCATATCCCTGCTCCCTCTTTATTCCCTCCTTGCAGGATTTGCCAGTATCATTTCACCAACTATTCTTTTTTTCTCCCAATACCCTCTTAAGTACAATCAAAAACTTCAACTACTTGCTGGTGATGGATGCCCTAACCTGCTAACAAAGGTTATTTATAAGCTGGTACACTGCTTCACTGCAAAAAATAGGCCTAGGTATTTCTCAGGTGCAGCAACTTACAACATCATAAATGCTGGAAGGTACTGACTGTGAGTCAGAAACTATATTAAATAAAGGACGAGAAGAACAATGGGAGCTTCAGAGATTTAGTTTCATGAAGTTCCTAACCCAAGAGTGGCCTTAAAGACTTTAAAATCTAGATTGCTGGCATATTGTTTCACAGAGTTTGCCAACTGAGTTCCCAAATAGCAGTTTGGGAGCATTTACAGGGTCACTCAAATAATTGCTGCATTGTGTTGTCTATATCAGGTGGGACTTCCTATACACTTCTTCATGGACTCCCAGGCGCGTACATCAAACTGGCCAGAACCTTGATGAAAGCAGGCCCAATTGCCATGTTTCTTCCTGCCATTTTGGCAATTGCTGCACATTAGGTGCATGTTAAGCGGAACAGCATTGGCTCTGATAGTGCCAAGAAATGGAAATCACTGTTCAGACTATGGGAGTAATGGTCAAATGAGACATTTTTTCTTTCCAATAGACAATGTTCCCTCTAATTCTTTTACAGCTTCATAGACCAACCATTGCTATGAGCAGGAAATGTTTACATGGCCAGAAAGTAGTGTGGCACTTTATAAACAGTAAACCACAGCTGACAGTTTATTATTAATGAGCTATTGACTTCCACTCTGTGTTTATTGTTACAATTTGTAGAGCATTGTAACTTGAAACACTGACAATGTAACTACGTTAAACACCTAAAATGTTTCAAAGTAAAAGTACTTTTATTTTGTAAGAAATTTATGGATAAAATTTATTAACACAATTAATTAGTGTATTTCACAATTATATTAACATAGATTTCAAAATTATTTTAACATTATATCAAAGAAAATTCCAGCTGCATGGTGACAAAGGCTATGTGCATGGGAGCATTTCACTTTCTGCATGGCCATGCATCCACATAGCTCAGAGGGAACAGTGCCAGTAGATGCTACTAGTACCCTCGCAGTGTGAACAGATATTTACTTCCAGCAACATACATCAAAGTTGCTGGTGAACGCAGCAGGCCAAGCAGCATCTATAGGAAGGGGTGCAGTCGACGTTTCAGGCCGAGACCCTTCGTCAGGACTAACTGAAGGAAGAGTGAGTAAGAGATTTGAAAGTTGGAGGGGGAGGGGGAGATCCAAAATGATAGGAGAAGACAGGAGGGGGAGGGATAGAGCCGAGAGCTGGACAGTTTGCACCAGATGAATGTGAAACTTTGATGTCGGATTGGTTTCTGACTGAGGAAGGCAATTATTCACAATCGGGCTAACAGCATTCAATTACTAATGGTGCTGAAGAAATTGGAGGAATGTCTGATTCTCTTCTTTGATTTTCATGTGCTTTGACCTCTGTTTAGATTCTAAACACAAAGCCATACTAAATGAAATTGTAAATTGTTATTTATGTGTTATTCTAATGTATCTATCAGGCATCTCAGAGCATACTGCTTTTGGTTACTTTATAGAGAAAATAGACTCCATATCAATAATCCTGGGCAAGCTGACTGTGGCGTGGTTGCTACTTGAAATGATTGGTCCCACTATGTTTGATTGCCTTAGAAAAAGTCTTCACATCACCTGGAGAGTTGCTGACAGTCTCTGACGTGGTCTGGATTTACCATCCAAACTCAAACATCCTCAGCCACTCGTTTGACTTGCTGCCAAAGAGACACTAAATCCAGACCAGTTTACAGAGTTTAAATTATTTCAGTCCTTAAATCACTCCCTCTACATCTAGGCCAGTGAGGCAGGGCATGGATTTCAGCAAGAAATTGTTTCTTACAGGACTGAACACTGAGGCAGAATTAGTAAACTCACAAAGGACACTCTCCTGACCTGCTCTTCTTCATGTGAACAAATACTTTGCTGGTTTTTCATTCTTTTCCCCCATGAACAAATGAGATTGCTCAGTGATCTGGTAGATTTGGAAGTACTGTATTTCACAGTACAGATTCACTATATCGAGTGAGTTTCAACTTCACAACCTTCTGGCTCAGAAGGAAGAATGTTAGCAATGAGCAAAAGTTAACAACTTGAAGTGGTTGGAAGACGTTAAAAATTGTGCATGTCAAATCCAACCAGTTCACAGCATTTCATTTTATAATATATCACCTTGACTTTTCCAATGATTAAGCTACGTATATCACTTTTACAGATAAAATCTAATATCTCATATTGAATGTGGCAGAACTAACAATTACTTTCAGTACTCACCCTTTGTTCCTTTTATACTATGAAGGAGAAATAGAAAGTTTCAGATGATGATACTTAATAATGAGAATCAAAAGGAAGAAATAGAGCTGATTGTAACACAAGGACAAGACTGGAACCTTTAGTCAAAAACTTGTATAGGAAGTATGCCATCTGAAAATAAGTAGAAAGGATGTTCCTGTTGTATCAGAACTGTGATGATCAGCCTTGTAAAAATTAGACACTTCTATGTGCAAGTCAGATAAGTTATTGAAAAGATATCAGCTTGATTATATACATTGAAACAATATTAACATGATGTTAGGAAATGAGATAGAATTCATGAAATATACAATGGAAGTTTTTTTATGAATTAAAAAAAATTCCAGAAGTGTAGATGAGAAGCTTACCTAGAAATTTAGTTTCTTTTATGATCTGTGCATCTTTCTGCAGCATACCACTTTGCAGCAGAATTACTTGGAAGCTAGTGCATAAACATTTTGTTGGTGGTAAAACAGTCTCTGATAGATTGTCAAACATCTGTCTCTATTGTTCACTGAAAATCGTTATCAGTATCATCGGTGTCCTCAAAACCGCAATATGATAATGTAACTTACTTTGTGCAGAGTTTAACCCACATATTTCATATTTCCTTCAGAAAACATTCAATTCAGTTATGTTGCCGGTGCATTCATATTATATTGTCAAACTGTTAGCAAATCTTAAATCCTGCATTCTTCTCTTTTCATGTAATAGCTACCCTTTCAATCCCTGTTCTTTTGGAGAAATTGTTAATCGTTAGGTCAATCCGTTTTTAAAGAGTCCTTCACAAACTTATGGCTGATTGCACAACGTTAAAATATTTGTTATGGAAGATAAATTATTCTCAGATTGGGGAATGCAATTTAAAAGATGCAGTCACAGAAGCAGCTCATTTTAGGTTCCTTCCCTGATGTTCATTTTAAATGTAGTTAATAAACTGGGAGCAATGTGAAACATGGGGCTGACTTAGAATCTTGCAAGTAGTAGCAGCCGGAGTAGGCTGAATAGCCAATCTGTTGTAAGTGAGGAAACAGTTTCGATAGGTCTCAAAGGCGAGGGCTCTGGACACAGTCTTGGTCGTAAAGGATTTTATTTACAGAAGGCAAACGTGGGAAAATGGCAACAGAAGCAACACATGCACGCACACAATTTACAGTAGTCGGATCAGCAATAAAACACGCAGACAATTAATAAAATCGCGTGGGAATGAAGTACACGCACAGACAGACACACACACACACACACACACACACACACACACACAACCAAGGGAAAAGTCAATACCATACCCGACACCCTCGACTCTGTGCGGGCACAGCTCTTATGATAATAGGGACGATACCCACACCCCTAACCCTATTCAAAGCACAACTCACCAATGGCAGGGTGGTCCCTCGGAGGTAGGAAAAAATAGAAAGGGTCAAGCACGTGGCTTCCTTTATAGTGCAGCAGGGCTGATGACTCCAGCCCTGGTGATTCACAGGGAAGCCGATGGCTCGGTGCCAGCAGGGTTAAGCTGATTACAAAGGTCAATTGCCCCAGGTCAAGTACAAGGCTAATTAAAGGGGCCAATGGTTAGGTGTGCATTGATGGGCGAGGAGGGGTCAAACCTTGATTGGCAGGTGATATGTCTTTTGACCAGGTAAGTAGGCAGTGCTGTCACGTGACTGTCACAACCCCTCCAATACAGCTATTCAGTAAGGTTAATTCCCTACCTTAGCACCTCTTTCCCACAAATGCTATTAATTTCTTGATTCTTCGGAGTTTCTCAGTCTCAACCAACATTCCCTCTAATTTTTTTTTGACAGCTGCATGGACCAACCATTGCTCTGAGCAGGAAATTTTTAAACTAGCTGAAAACTGTGTGATACTCAATAAAACATTATGTAAAAGAAAATTCCAGCTGCGTGGCAACAAAGGCTATGTGCACGGGAACATTTCAGTTATTGCGTTGCCACGCACCCGCACACTTGGAGGGAACAATGGTCACAGCCTTGAAGACATTTAATGACAAGGCCTCAACGGGGTGGAGAATTGTACGGGGATCCAAAGAAGGGAGAACTTCCTGATTTAGGCTCCAAGTGTCCAAATTATGTTTCCTCTCTAACCAGAGGAAACATCACTTTAACATCTGGCTGGCCTTACTTGTTTCAGTGATATCAGAGAATTGATTGTACTGGTTAGTGTTGCTGCCTCTCAGCTCCAGCGATGCAGGTTCATTCCTGACTTTGGCACTCTGGTTCCCTCTCACTTGCCAAAGTAAGTGAATCAGCTATTGTAAATTACCCCAGTGTAGGTGAGAGGCGGGGAAATCAGCATTCAGGGGTGAGGAATATGATGAGAATGCAAGAGGGAATATAGAAATAGTATTCTGATAGGTGTAGATGGTGTTTGATGATCTGTGTAGACAGGTGGGTCAAAGGGTCTTTTATCTGAGACACACCTCATTTACCTCACAGTTCAGAGAGTGGGGACAACTTCTTTCCCTGAAAAGGGATAGCAGTGTTTCTCTGAAACTATATGGGTCATCGCCGAGTAATCAGATTACCACAAGTAAAGTGTGCCAGTATCTTTGCTTTCTTAGAAAGGTTAAAGAGGTTTGACATGTCACCCACCGAATGCTCTCACAAACTTCTACAGATGTACTGTTTAAAGAATGCTGGCTGAGCAGCAGTGTGAACAATGGTGGGAGCACCTGAATCACTTCAAGATCACATGAGGGTTGTGGAAAGTAGGTCTGACAGAAGGGGCTGTAATATTGCAATGGAAATCATTCAACACAAGAGCTGCAGGAGCAAAGGTTGCTCCAGCTCTGAACACAGGGTTGCTCACCTTTCAGTAAGCCTGAAGAGTGGTACTCTCCCAATGAGAGGGACACAAAACACAAAGAAGTTTTCACGTTGTGGAGGATATTTAATTAGCAGTAGTGATGGAGAGTAGAAACAATAGTTTCAAAATTTCACTCTTTATTATGGAAACCACATCTGTCAATTGTTCTACCATGGGAATGGATGCATATAATCAGAGGTTTAGTAAGCTTATATTATCCAAATGGTATTCAACTGATAATGTACCAGAGTGAGAATCAGAAAACATTAGGACAAATGCAATATGTAGTCTTCTGCAATGGCAAAGGGGAAGGCTTCTGACGATTATAACTAACAAGAAAAAATCTGCAGATGCTGGAAATCCAAGCGGCGGGGGGGGGGGGCTCTTTCTGCTTTCCATAGGGATCGCTCCCTATGTGACTTCCTTGTCCATTCGTCCTTCCTCACTGATTTCTCTCCTGGCACTTATCCTTGCAAGTGGAACAAGTGCTACACCTGCACCCACACCTCCTCCCTCACTGCCATTCAGGGCCCTAAACAGTCCTTCCAGGTGAGGTGACACATCACCTGCGAGTCTGTTGGCGTCATATACTGCGACTGGTGCTCCTGGCGTGGCCTCCTGTATATCGGTGCTGAGCACGTCTGCCAGAAGAAGCAGAATCTCCCAGTGGCCACCCATTTTAATTCTACTTCCTATTCCGATACGCTAATCCATGTTAAACTGTCGCGATCAGGCCACACTCAGGTTGGAAGAACAACGCTTTGTATTCCATCTGGGTAGCCTCTAACCCCTCAAACTACTGGTAATGCCCCACCCCTCCTTCACGATTCTCCATCCCCTTTTCCCTCTCTCATCTTATCTCCTTTTTTCTTTCTTGCATGGTCAGAATCCCCCTTCTCCAGCCCCGTATCTCTTTCACCGATCAGCTTCTTGACTCTTTACTCCATCCCTCCCCCTCCTGGTTTTACCTATCACCTTGTGTTTCTCTCTCCTCCCCACCCCCACCTTTTAAATCTCCTCCACGCCTTTTTTTTTCTCTCCACTCCTGCTGAAGGGTCTCGGCACGAAACACCAACTGTACTTTTTGCCATAGACGCTGCTGGGCCTGCTGTGTTCCTCCAGCATTTGTGTTCATGATAATAACTGCCTGTCAATATATCAACCAGCTAGAGAGAGAAAAAAAATAAACATATATTAAAAATGCACTCAACATGAATACGCCTATATTCAAACAAACCTTGAACTGTAACAAGAGGTGTTTAAGGATTTATGACAGAGATCAAAGAGTACAAATCTTGTATATAAAGTCAAACGCCAAGCAGATCTGCTGTAAACCCAGGCCAGCACCCAATCCACCAAGAACTGTGACAGAGAAGCTAAACAGACACTTGTGACCTGGAATATTGGTGGAAGTACACAGAATAATTGGGTGAAAGCTATAACAGTGTACTGAAGATCATCCAGCTCTATAGAATGACCTTTACAAGAAATGTAGATGACAGGAAATGTCCACAGGCGTCTCAGGACTTAAATGTTAAATTGGCAAGATCAAAGGTCTCCAAAAAACTTGAACTGACCCATGTTCAGGCGGACAAGGAGAATCAATGATGTTTGACATTCAATTGCTGAGAGGGTTTGTACAGGATGGGGTAAAATCATCACCTTAAGTATTGTAATTGACAACGAATCAGATACTGCAGAGGCACAAATGTTATTTATGCAGTCATTATGATAATCTTACTTCAACACCACTGAAGGAGGAGAAGCTTTGCCCACTGGAGGAAATGTTCAGAGGATATCATCAAAATAACAACAAGCTGAATAAAAATGCAAATTCGCCTGTGTGCAGCTGAAGTGATTTACTTGGAATTGCAGAAAGCTCGGGAAAGCTGCACTATGGGTAGGTACAAAAGAAGCCAAAAAACACCCAGCAGACACGTATTAATGATGATGAAAGAATTTCTAAGCTGCAGGAGAGATTGCTCTCTTAGGGGGAATCGCACTGAAACCTATTGAATATTGAAAAGCCTAGGCAAAGTGGATATGCAGAGGATGTTTCCTTGTGTGGGGGAGTCAAGGACCTGAGGGCACAGACTCAGAATAGAAGGATGCTACTTCAGAACATAAATGAAGAGGAATTTCTTTAGGCAGAAGGTGGTGAATCTGTGGAAGTCATTATCACAGATAGCTGTGGAGGCCAAGTCATTGGGTATATTTACAGTGGAGATTGATAGGTTCTTTATTAACAAGGGTGTCAAGGATTATGAAGAGAAGGCAGAAGAATGGGATGAAAGAGACAATAAATCAGCCATGATGGAATGATAGAGTAGACTCAATGGGTCCAATGGCCTAATTCTGCACCTATGTCTTATGGTCTTATGATTCAATCTAATCGAACACCACCCCCAACACAGCCCTTCATTTTTCTTTCATTTATGTGCCTATCTGTGAGTATCATAAATGTCATTAATATATCTGTCTCTACCACCAGCCATTCCATGCACCCACCACTCTCTGTATAAAAAACCTACCTCAGACACCCTTCCTATAATTTTCTGCCATCACCTTAAAATTACTCTGTCTCATAATAGCCATTTCCACCTCGGGTAAAAAAGGCATTGACTATCCACTCTATCTATGTCTCTTATCATCTTATACACTTACATCATTGCTGCCCTGGGAAAAGGTGCTGGCTGTATACTCTGTCTATGCCTCTTATCGTCCTATACACTTGAGAAGATAAGCTTTACCTTTGCCAGTGAGGGTGTTCCCAATGAAGTCATATTAGATGATGGCCCACTCTTCAAAATGTCTCAATCTGAACAGTTGATTGTGGACAATGGATTTACTTCTGCTCATTACTCATCTTCTGCTGCGGACATTCACAAGAGACAGATGACATTGAAGAAGCACGCTATGAACTTCAACATGTAACATTAAGCAAAGCTTCTACTAAGCTACTCGTCAATGGCAAACTGTGAGAGATAATAAATCAGCCATGCTCTTTGAAATGTATATGCACTCCTGTTGAAATGCGGATCACAAGAGAGTCGGAATGCAACTCAGAAAGAGGCTTATCAAATTCAATTTGGCAGGGAAAACAGAAGAGAAGCAACTAAACCAAAAAAAAGAATCACACCACACAAGTGAAAAGAAGAGCTTCAGAATTCAGACACTGAGATGTCATGGCTGTGAAGGCTGAGGAGATAGTGGAGGAATATCATTCCGAGAAATCTCTTGTGTGATGTCTACATTGACCATTGATCCTTGCAAACAATACATGAGAAAACAACAAAGGTTGTAAGATCATAAATGTTTCTGAACCGAGTCCAACTATTGTTTAAAAGGGATCAATGTGTTATTTTTCTCATAAGACTCAAGCTGAGATAACATTGTTCAGAAAAAAGATAGATGATACACCAAATAAATCAACAGCTTCAACAAAGGTAACACTCGTGCTATTCCAAAGGCAACAGAAGTCTGTGATTCTGATGAGTTGGTCAGTTGCTCTTCTTACATCATAATAATAAAACATGAAGAGGAGTGGTATATAGTTGAAACACTGATTGTTCTCTCTAACTTTCTTTTTACACCTGCATGGACCAACCCTTGCTCTGAGCAGGAAATTTTTTACACAACCCGAAAACTGCATGGTATCTTAATAAAAAATTATATAAAAGAAACTTGCAGCTATGCAGCAACAAAGGCTATACGCATGGGAGCATTTCAGATACTGCGTTGCAGTGCACCAGCGCAAATTACAGGGAACAGTACCTTAAGATGTCATGCCTTTAAGGATTATGTTATGAGCATCATAACATTTGGAGATTTTTTTGAGTTCTGATTGACCCATAGCCTGGGAGAAACTTCATAAATTGACATTACAATAGTGGAGTCCAGAATATGTTTCTTCAATGCTTCCTATTCCATGTGAACTAAACTTCCTGGTTTCTCCATTTGAAAGTGAGTGGTAAGGAGAGGTGAAATGGTGCTTCATTTTATTGCCCTCAGTGAACTACTCAAATTAAGAGGATATAAAATGTGTCTTGGACCTCAGCAATTGGATCCTCAGTGGGAGACTACAGTCTGTACAGATCGGTGATAACACCTTTTCCTCATTGACAGTTGACACAGATGCACCTCGAGTATACGTGCTTAGCCCTCTGCTCTATTCTCTCTGCACTCACAACTGTGTGGCTAAATGCAGTTCAAGCACTATCTATAAATATGCGCGACATTGCCACTGCTGGTAAAATCTCAGATGCCGTATCTGAGATGCACAGGAGTGAGATGGATCAGCTGATTGAGTGATGTCACAACAGCAACTCTCGCTCAGCGTAGGAACAAGACCAAGAAATTGATTGTGGACTTCATGAAGGGAAGTTGGAAGAACACCCACTAGTCCTCATTGAGGGGGTCATGCTATAACGGGAGAGCAGCTTTAAGTTTCCGGGCGCCAGCATCTCTGTGGATCTATCCTGGGCCCAACACATTGATACAATCACAAAGAATGCCAATGGCACTACTTCGTTGGAACCTTGAGGAGATTCTTGCAAATTATATAGATATTTGGAAGAGAGCATTCTCATTGGTTGCACCAAAGCCTGGTATGGAGGTGCCAATGCATAGGATCATAAGAAACTGCAGATCACAATCCTCCCCATCACTGAGGACATCTTTAAGAGGCAGTGCCTCAACAAGGCAGAATCCATTACCATCTAGGACATGTCCTCCTCTCCTTACTACCATTAGGGTGGAGGTATGAGAACTTAAAGACCCACACTCAGTGATTAAGAAATAACTTCTTCCCCTCCATATCTGATTTCCAAATGATCCAAGAACCCATGAACACAATTTTGTTATTCCTTTTTTAGCAGTATTTATTTATTTTGCAATTTATGGTAATTTTATGTCTTGTACTATATTGCTGCTACAAAACAATAAATTTCACATCATATATAACAGTGATAATAAATGTGATTCAGAATCACTTCTGGGTCACTGCCATTAAGGCTCTCTGTTGCTCTAGTCTGGCTCTTCTGTACCTGAATTTTTGGTGCACATAGCACTCCAGATTTACAATTGATCAAATTCAGATTTTTGCCACATGCACATTGAAGCATACAGTGAAATATGCCATGTACCTTAACAGCCAAGGACGTGCCAGGAGCAACCTTGCATATTAGTATGTATTAGCACATCGGTATGCATATATCAAGTCAGTATGGCATTTGCTTTACTACACAGAAAAGCTTTAATATTTGAAAATGGACCTGTAAACACATCTTCACATTGTTCACGAAACATCCTTAAATATGGTTGGATTCCATTCATTCTCAACTTTTCCAATCTGTCTAACACTCTTCCAAGCAGAATTAATTTATTTTCATAAGTACCTCCTGTAGTTGGCAGCTTGGCCATTTGTTCATTACAGAGGACTCTTTTGCTGAGCAATGAAATTCAGTCCCTTGCGAGGGGTGACATAGAATCAGGAGATATAGAGTCAGTATGGATTGAACTGAGAAATTGTAAGGGCAAAAAGACCCTGATGGAAGTTATTTACAGGGCCCCAAACAGTAGCCTGGATATAGGGTGCAAGTTGAATCAAGAGTTAAAATTGGCAAGTCACAAAGCTAATGTTACGGTTGTTATGGGGGATTTTAACATGCAGGTAGACTGGGAAAATCAGGTTAGTACTGGACCCCAAGAAAGGGAGTTTGCGGAGTGCCTCCGAGATGGATTCTTAGAGCAGCTTGTACTGGAACCTACCAGGGAGAAGGCAGTTCTGGATTTAGTGTTGTGTAATGAACCGGATTTGATAAGGGAACTCAAGGTAAAGGAGCCATTAGGAGGTAGTGACCATAATATGATAAGTTTTAATCTACAATTTGAGAAAGAGAAGGGAAAGTCGGAAGTGTCAGTATTGCATTTGAACAAAGGGGATTATGGAGCCCTGAGGGAGGAGCTGGCCAAAGTTGACTGGAAAGATACCCTAGCATGGACGACAGTGGAAAAACAATGGCAGGTATTTCTGGGAATAATACAGAATGTGCAGAATCAGTTCATTCCAAAGAGGAAGAAAGATTCTAAGGGGAGTAAGGGGCGACCGTGGCTGACAAGGGAAGTCAAGGGCAGTATAGAAATAAAAGAGAAGAAGTATAACATAGCAAAGATGAGCGAGAAGCCAGAGGATTGGGAAACTTTTAAAGAGCAACAGAGGATAACTAAAAAGGCAATACAGGGAGAAAAGATGAGATACAAAGGTAAGCTAGCCAAGAATATAAAGGGGGATAGTAAAAGCTTCTTTAGGTATGTGAAGAGGAAAAATTAGTTAAGACCAAAGTTGGGCCCTTGAAGACAGAAACAGGTGAATTTATTATGGGGAACAAGGAAATGGCGGATGAGTTGAACAGGTACTTTGGATCTGTCTTTACTAGGGAGGACACAAATAATCTCCCAGATGTAATAGTGGCCAGAGGACCTAGGGTAACGGAGGAACTGAAGGAGATTCACACTAGGCAGAAAATGGTGTTGGATAGACTGATGGGACTGAAGGCTGATAAATCCCCAGGACCTGATGGTCTGCACCCCAGGGTACTTAAGGAGGTGGCTCTAGAAATCGTGGACGCATTGGTAATTATTTTCTAATGTTCTATAGATTCAGGATCAGTTCCTGATGACTGGAGGGTAGCTAATGTTATCCCACTTTTTAAGAAAGGAGGGAGAGAGAAAACAGGGAATTATAGACCAGTTAGCCTGACATCAGTGGTGGGGAAGATGCTGGAGGCGATTATAAAGGATGAAATAGTAGCACATTTGGATAGCAGTAACAGGATCGGTCCGAGTCAGCATGGATTTACGAAGGGGAAATCATGCTTGACTAATTTTCTGGAATTTTTTGACGATGTAACTATGAAAATGGACAAGGGAGAGCCAGTGGATGTAGTGTACCTGGACTTTCAGAAAGCCTTTGATAAGGTCCCACATAGGAGATTAGTGGGCAAAATTAGAGCACATGGTATTGGGGGTAGGGTACTGACATGGATAGGAAATTGGTTGGCAGACAGAAAACAAAGAGTAGGGATTAACGGGTCCCTTTCAGAATGGCAGGCAGTGACTAGTGGGGTACGGCAAGGCTCGGTGCTAGGACTGCAACTATTTACAATATACATTAATGATTATTGTATGATGATAATGAAGGGATTAAAAGTAACATTAGCAGATTTGCAGATGACACAAAGCTGGGTGGCAGTGTGAAATGTGCTGAGGATGTTGAGATAATGTAGGATGACTTGGACAGGTTGGGTGAGTGGGCAGATGCATGGCAGTTGCAGTTTAATGTGGATAAATGTGAAGTTATCCACTTTGGTGGCAAGAACAGGAAGGCAGATTACTATTTGAATCGTGTCAAGTTAGGAAAAGGGGAAATACAACGAGATCTAGGTGTCCTTGTTCATCAGTCACTGAAAGTAAGCATGCAGGTACAGCAGGCAGTGAAGAAAGCTAATGGCATGTTGGCCTTCATAACAAGGGGAGTTGAGTATAGGAACAAAGAGGTCCCTATGCAATTGTAAAGGGCCCTGGTAAGACCACACCTGGAGTATTGTGTACGGTTTTGGTCTCCAAATTTGAGGAAGGACATTCTTGCTATTGAGGGAGTGCAGTGGAGGTTCATGAGGTTAATTCCCAGGATGGCGGAACTGTCATATGTTGAAAGATTGGAGTGACTGGGCTTGTATACATTGGAATTTAGAAGGATGAGAGGGGATCTGATTGAAACATATAAGATTATTAAGGGATTGGACACGCCAGAGGCAGGAAACATGTTCCCGATGTTGGGGGAGTCCAGAACCAGAAGCCAGAATTTGAGAATAAGGGGTAGGCCATTTAGAACAGGGTTGAGGAAAAACTTTTTCACCCAGAGAGTTGTGGATCTGTGGAATGCTCTGCCTCAGAAGGCTGTGGATGCTTTCAAGAAAGCGTTAGATAGAGCTCTTAATGATAGTGGAGACGAGGGATATGGGGAGAAGGCAGGAACGGGGTACTGATTGTGGATGATCAGCCATGATCACAGTGAATGGCGGTGCTGGCTCGAAGGGCCAAATGGCCTACTCCTGCACCTATTGACTATTGAGAATAAAATATCCCAATATTCACAGAGTCTCAGCAGAATATTATTGTTTCTTTATTTACATGTGAAGGTCACCTTTAAGAACCACTTGCAATTGGCAACCGTGTCAATAATCTTACTGGGGGCTTGATTATTAACCTTTACCTTACTTTTGCAATTACTGTTTTTTTCAGATGAAATACCTTCATCATGTAGCTTGGCTTTGCAATCGTGTGAAATGGGATAGACTCAGAACTGAATTAGCTGTTCAAAGCTGGGCATCATGAAGGACTGTGGAAATATACATCAGCACATTTTCTTCCTCTATATGCCCCACTCTGCAGTCACAAACAAGACGAACGATTGAGCCAAAGAGGCCGCTATTCCTCACTTCCATGCCAGCTGTTCAAGCAACTCTTCTGCCTCTTCTTCGAAAAGGCAGAGATAAGCTTAGTTAATGGGCAAGTTCTTGGCAGATGGAATATAATGGAAAACAATTTGAAGTTCACTTTGTTAGAAAAAAATAGAAAGCTATACTTTTTTAAAAAAATGGTAAGTTCAGAGAGATCTAGGTGTCACTGTTACACAAATCACTGGAAATTAGCACACACCAGCACAGCTGACAAATGGAAGGATTTAGGTACAAGATGACAATTTTGAGCACTTTAGTCAATCTGCACTTGCAGTATTTTGCACATTTCTGGTTTCCCTGCCTTAGGATAGAAGGAATGTTCTGTAGGTCTACTAGGTTGATACCATATTGTATGAGCAGAGATGAATCAATCTTCACCAGAACCCTGTAGAAGCAGAAGAATGAAAGTTTTAGGTATAGAATAAAATTCATTTTCACAGAATTATGTGGGTAAAAAAAGTAAATAGATCAAAGAAAAATTCATTTTTTCAACTTGTGTTTCATGTGTTGCAGCTTTGCATTGTAGGAAATTGCAACAAGGATGGTTCTATTGGAACACGGGAGGCCTATAAGATGAAAACTGATGTAGAGGCAAGGCAGAACTGGAGCTCTTCAAGACTTAAGTGTTTTAAAATAGATTAAATATTTTTGAGATATTCAAAAAGCCTATTAAAAATCCTAAAAGAATTATAAAATAAAACAAAGATATAAAAAATTTAACTTGGTAGAGAACATGAAAAGATCATGAAATATCTCAAACATACCACTGGAAAATTTACAAACTTCCACAATTAAGCACCTTTAAACACTTTAAAAAAATCAAAATTAAGAAGACATTGAAGATTGTAAACACAAGAGATTCAGCAGATGTTGGGAATCTAGAGAAATATACATAGAATACTGGATGAGCTCAGTGGGCCATGGTAGCATCTATGGAAAAGAATAAAGAATCGATGTTTTGGCCCAACACCCTTCATTGGGGTTAGAATGATAGGGGGAAGAAGCCAGAATAGGAAGGTAGGGGGAGGGGAAGGAATAATGCCCTTTTGTTAAGATTTTAAAAATATATTGATTCCCTTATTAGACCTGACACTGGATTGTTGTGTGAATTTGTAATTTCAAGGCAATTAGCACGGGGTCTCTCTTCGTGGCAGGCGGCCAGCGAGAACAAACTGGAGGAGAGGCTGTACTCGGTGCTGTCGCAAGATCGAAGAAGATGGAGGTACATAGCTGCCAACCCCGGATTCGGGACGGAACCCACCGACTGACTGACTCTCTTCCTTGGCCAATTTCATGAGGAATCTCATATTACAATGCGATCCCAGAGTGAATGGCTCAGAGCAACACATGCACTTATGTAGTTCCACACATCTATACAAGAATCCCAGAGTTGCTGTCAGTTTCACAGTAACAGCAACTGTTGACAGTTTTGCTGTCAGTACTTCAGATAATCTGGTACAATATTTCACAACAATATCTTTTCTTTAGATAAAAGCCAAGTCAAAATGATTTCCCTTTTCTCCCTTTTGCTGCTCAATATTTAATTTGATTTTGTTATGGTTGTGGTTTTTGTGGATGTGCTGTATTTTTTTTTGTTTGTTTGTAATAAGTAATTTATAAAAAAGATATATAAAAAAATGATTTCCCGAAATAGTCCATGCCTTTGTTACTCCCACGCTGGACAATTCCAGAGCCTCCTTGGTCATTCTTGTCTATTCTATCTAGGTCTATGTTCACTATTGGGATACATACATTACCGGCAACCAGAAACGTAGTGCCCATACCCAATGGCCGGGAGAAGGTGATAAGCCACTTTCACAAAGCATTGTAGTTCTTGAGGTCAAAAGGTACTTACCACTGCAGTTGGGTTGCAAGATTTTGAGCTGGTAACAAAAAAAATGACGATCTGTTTCCCTATCAGGAAGGTCTGTGATTCTGTGCACTTGAGTTCATCTAAACTTTGATCCTAATCTCATTCAGACATTGGCCTTTGGCTTGCTTGCCCTCATTGGGCTCTGGTCCAGCAACACCACGATTCTAAAATCATTGTACAACAATCACTGAAAATGCTTATCATCATCATTCCCTTCATTTCGCTTATCATGGTGATCTTCTCTAGTTCCCACTAAAGTAGGCACCTTTTCTAATTTTCTCAGAGTAATTCTGTGAAACCAGCTTGGGGCATTCCTCCATATAAAAGTATCTACTTGCTATGAAAAAAATGCTTGAAAATGATTCCCATCCCCACCCCAACAGCCCTCTTACTGTTTCCCTATTAATTTACATTATTTAAAACTACAAAAATATCTGAGGACCTGTGGTTTGAAGTATGACTGTACATGTTTAACTGAAGGAAAAAAAAATCATTATATTGCTTAGAAGAGAGTTAGCTGCCTCAGTCACCCATAACTTTACACTTAATGATGTCACTTGGACTCCTCTAAACACAGTTTGAAAGCTGAAGGCCAACACTCCTGTATTTTAATCCTTTTGGCTCTGCAACACGACCCAGTACAAGAACCCCTCCACCCCCCGCAAACAGTAGTGAACTCAATGAACTCAGTGGTTCTAAAGTAAGTCAAGTATGTTTTGATAACAATGCCACATGAATGAGACTAATGTACACAGAAGCTCGTTATATTCACAATTGCTTGTCTCACATTGTGCAATATCCTTACCTTGCATAGAAATGCACAAGATATACCCCCCTCCAGACCTTTTCTTTAAACTTTGATAGACTTGGATGAATTGGATCCATTTTCTTAGGATAAAGAATTTCATTTCAGTGAAACATTAACAACTTTATGCCTGTAAAATGTTTGAATAGAAAAGATGCTAAGAACACTACACGTCAAAACAAAATTCTTGTGCGGGTAGTAAGTGGCTGACTCTATAGGTATTTGTTCCCAAAAACGTTTGTTTATCAGATAGATCTACATCTAAGTTGTTTACCTGCCTATTACACTGCTGGCATTTTGGGCTGCAAAGAAAGATATTAATCTCTGGCAGTGTTCAGGGCTTCCTTCATTGTGTCGGTAGCTTCCTATTGGTTTCACTGCTGTCAATCACGCAAGTCCCATGTGGAAACTCAGGAATACTATCGCATTCAGATGTAGAGTGATACTTCTTGGCTGTTCCCATAATGACTTTGTCAGTGTTGTTAGCCCTGAGCTGAACCCTTGAACCTGGAGGACTGTTGGACCACTCTTAGTCTGTCCTCTACCCTTTTATGTGGTTGGCATGAGTGACCCTACCAAGAGCCAAAGCATAAAGCTCCAGCCAACATAGCTCTCTGGGTCACTGGGGCATGGAAGCCTCCAAGCCCTACGACAAGGGTGTAGCCTTCTTGGAGGATATCTACATGTAAGGGAGGCACAATAATTTCCCTTTACCTTTGATTTTATTTTGACAGAGGGGTCTATCAAAATCCATGTTTAAAATTCCTGTGTAACTAATATTGATGCATACAAGATGTCTGGTCATTTCACATTTATATTACTGGTAAAGCTAACAGGAATATTTGTGTTGGCATATTTCTAATGATTGACACAAAATTTCTGTTATGCTTCAAGTCTGCAGTGTAAACCATTTTCAAGTTGCACCACACCAGCCAGCTAAGGATCATGGGACAGCACCCTTCTCTAAATGCACAAAAATAGTGGACACAAGGGGCTCCACCATTTCCAGGTCACTACCTCCAGTTCATATATTATTTAGTTTACAATTTTTTTTACCATTTATTTCTCATCACATGGTCAAAATCGAGGACCTCCCTACCTGACGGATTCTCCAAAAGTCCCACCATGGTTCAAGAAGGTGGCAACAGTTCCTTATGTCAGTGAGGGGATGGGAAATAAATGCTGGGCCTCAGCAAACTAAGAATGAAGTAAAACAAGATATTTATGTGTCTTTTCATTTCAAACAAATGCAAACAAAATTGGCTGGATTACGATGAAAGAAAATATTTTGAGATAACAATAGGGAAGGAATGGTGCAAGTAGTCATGAAGATATTCTTATTCATGGGCACCGTGAGCTAGAGATGAGAAACACAGGATAGGTTCTGGTAAATCCTATGTATATGAAGAAAAAGACATGGATTTTTATAATGTCTTTTCTGCGCTTTCAGGACATTTTAAGCACTTTACAGACTATGAAGGGCTTTTGAAGACATGTCACTAGGAGAGCTAGCAACTGGTTTGGAAACCACAGATTTCCACAAACAACAATGTGGGGATAACTTGACCGTGTGTTTTTAAGTGATGCTTGTGAGAGAGAGACATTTCACATCAAGGTAAACATCATCGATATTCTATGAAATGGTGCCATGGAATCTTATACATCCAGAGCAGACAGGAACTCAGTTTAACGTCACACCTAAAAGGAGGCACCTAGTACAACATGGCTCTACTTTGGTGCTGCATGAGAGCGTCAGCTTAAATTTGTGTTCTTAAATTACAAATGATTGAGTGCTACAGATGGCCTTAACGTGGGACAGGCATGGCTCACAGAATTCAAGAAAGTATCAAGCAGAACTTTTTCCATAGAGAGCAGTTGGAAGATGGAATTTATTACCACATGGAATATTTGAGAGGATTAATTAGATTCATTTCTGACAGTACGATGTGAGAGCATGAGAAGTCATTCAACAGTAGTTCTTGGCACTGAGACTTATTTCAACAGCTTATTACAGTGTCAGCATTTTCTGAGCACAGATGAAAATCAAATGTCTTGTAGCAGCTACGTTCTGCACATTTTATTATAGTTGTCGGTAAGAGAGGTTGTTACATTCTGCACTGATTATTTTTGTATGTTCAGAGACAATGCTGTCTTCTCCACTGGTTTCCATTAATATTGATCTTATTCCTTTCAATGAAACAAGTTCATGATTTATGGCATAATCTATGCAATCAAAGGGTCCACCCAAAGTCTTGAAGAGCTTAAAACATGCATAATTTATTTCACTTACCAAAGTAACAAACATTTCTATTCAGTTCCCATCTAACATTACAGGCATTTGTCAAGCACCTTCACTCCATCACCGGAACAGCCAGGATCTCTCAGTTGCCACCTATTTCAATTCCACTTCCCTTTCCCACACCAACATGTCTGTCCATGACTTCCTCTAGAATCATAGAGCCAGACAGTACTACAGCACAGAACCAGACCTTTTACCCATCCAGGCTATGCTAACCTGTTTTACTGCCTAGTTCCATCTACTTGCACTCAGACCATAGCCCTACATACCCCTCTCATCCATGTACCCATCCAAACTTGAGTGTTGCAATTGAAGCCACATTCACCAATTACACACTTGCACCATGCTATGAGTGAAGAAATTCCTTCCCCCCCCACCCATCAGGCTCAAGCCCAGCTTTTATCCCATTTCTATCAGATTATTGAACCCTCTTGACCTCACAAGCTGCCTCGCTGTGACCTAGCATCTTACTGTCTGCCTGCATTCACTTTCTCTGTACCTGTAACATTATGTTCTGCATTCTGTCATTGCTTTTCCCATGCACTATCTTGATGTGCAGTTGTGATGGTGTACAAAACAAAGATTTTCACTATATATCAGGGTAAACTGATTTACCAATTGAATATTCTTTAATTATCACAGGGCCTTCCACTGTTGCCTTCTCGAGGCAGCACCTCCTGCAGATATGACTGATGGTGGGGGAAGGAAGGATGTGCCCGCGATGTACTGAGCGAGTCCTCTTCTCTCTGCAATGGGAACCTGATGGAGCTTGAGGGAACTCTGTGATGCCACAATCAGCAATGCCGTGGATACAGTGGAAACTAACCAGCTGTAAAGCGCTGTTCTGCTCTTTCCTCTTCCTGCCTCAAACATCCTGTACTTGTAACCCACCCATGACAAAAAATTCCCCAGTAGGGGCTCGCAGACATAATCTGGCTCTTTCAATTGGCATGAGGTTCAGTGCAGAACCAGAGCCTCCTGTGATACGAGTAGCATCACATAGATGTGCTCGAATGACATTTCATTTTCTACACTACCATCGGCAACTGTACATCACAAGCGCTCCACCAGCTGCAAAGCAGTGCCGACGCCTTGAGATCCTGCGAGGCCTGGTATAAGTACATGTTCTTTTCCTGTCAAAGAGCTGCACCTCCAGTTCAAAGGTAAACAAGGCAACCAAAGAAATGTTGGTGCAGGTTACATTTCAAAATTGTTTATCAGCTGTTGCAAACTTTTGCAATCCTTCCTCTGAGCTCTTTCCTATTGCTTTCAATGAAGTGCATCAAAAATTAAAAAAAAAGGTTAAACATAAATCTACAAATCTTTGGGCTTGAAGAAAGGTCAGTAAGATATCAATTAAAAATTAACTTTCTGATTCAATTTCCATTCTGCTCCACTGGAACTATGATACTACATCCCCATATTTATATATTCTATATATATATATCTCCAGCTGTACAAACAGTGCAGTGAAGATTTGAATTGAATTAATGGTAGGCAAGTCTTTGTGAACCATTCCATAAAGGACATTCAAAACAAGAAAAAAAAGTCCTAAAAAGGAGAACAAATGAAGTCTTATGCTAAACATATCCTTGTCTGCTCTCAGCTTTTTCTGAACATCTGCAGCTCAGGTGCAGATCAGAATATGCAAGAATGCTTTTCATCATGATTCCCCTGTGTAAGAGTGCACAGCCAATTCCTTACGTTTGTTTATGGATTTGTCAAAGGTACTGGCTGAAGAAAATCCCATATAAAGTACGTCACACAATCAAACTGATTTGCTTGGAAGAACACTGTTTTATGTTTGCAGTGGAAGGGAGGTTTAGAACATGGTATTTACACCAGCCACCAGCAGGCACACTGCTTCCCCTGGCCTTGACAAGGGAAGGGGAAAGTTAGAAACATAGAAAGCCTATAGCACAATACAGGCCCTTTGACTCACAATGCTGTGTGGAACATGTACTTACTTTAGAAATTACCAAGGGTTACCCATAGCCCTCTATTTTTCTAAGCTCCATGTACCTATCCAGGAGCTTCTTAAAAGACCCTATTTTATCCACCTCCACCACAGTCGCCGGCAGCCCATTCCACTCTCTGTGTAAAAAACTTACCCCTGACGTCCCCTCTGTACCTACTTCCAAGCACCTTAAAACTGTGCCCTCTCACGTTAGCCATTTCAGCCCTGGGAAAAAGCCTCTGACTATCCACATGATCAATGCCTCTCATCATCTTATTCACCTCTGTCAGGTCACCTCTCATCCTCCATCGCTCCAAGGAAAAAAGGCCAAGTTAGCTCATCTTGTTCTCGTAAGGCATGCTCCCTAATCCAGGCAACATCCTTGTAAATCTCCTCTGCACCATTTCTATAGTTTCCACATCCTTCCTGTAGTGAGGTGACCAGAACTGACTACAGTACTCCAAGTGGGGTCTGACCAGGATTCTATACAGCTGTAACATTACCTCTTGACTCTTGAACTCAATCCCATGGTTGATGAGGGCCAATGCACCATATGCCTTCTTAACCACACATTCAACCTGCGTAACAGCTTTGAGTGTCCTATGGACAGAGACCCCAAGTTCCCCCTGATCCTTCACAATGCCAAGAGTCTTAACATTAGTACTATATTCTGCCATATTTGCCCTACCAAAATGAACCACCTCACACTTATCTGGGTTGAACCCCACTTCTCAGCCCAGTTTTGCATCCTATTGATGTCTCCCTGTAACCTCTGACAGCCCTCCACAGTATCCACAACAGCCTCAACCTTTGTGTCATCAGCAGATTTACTAATCCATCCATCCACTTCCTCATCCAAGTCATCTATTAAAATCACAAATAGAAGGGGTCCCAGAACAGATCCCTGAGGCACACCATTGATCACCAACCTCCGTGCAGAATATGACCCGTCTACAACCACACTTCTGTGGGCAAGACAGTTCTGGATGCACAAAGCTATGTCCCCTTGGATCCCATGTCTCCTTACTTTCTCAATAAGCCTTGCATGGGGTACCTTATCAAATGCCTTGCTGAAATCCATATACACTACATCTACTGCTCTACCTTCATCAATGTGTTTAGTCACATCCTCAAAAAATTTAATCAGGCTCATAAGGCACAACCTGCCTTTGACAAAGCCATGCTGACTATTCCTAATCATACTGTGCCTCTCCAAATGTTCATAAATTCTTCCTCTCAGGATCTTTACCATCAACTTATTAACCACTGAACTAAGACTCACTGGTCTATAATTTCCTGGGCTATCCCTACTCCCTCTCTTCAATAAGGGAACAATGTCTGCAACCCGCCAATCCTCTGGAACCTCTCCCGTCCCCATGCAAATATCATCTCCAGAGGCTCAGCAACCTCTTCCCTCGCCTGTTACAGTAGCCTGGGATATATCTCATCCAGTGCCAGTGACATCCAATTTGATGCTTTCCAAAAGCTCCAGCACATCCTCTTTCTTAATGTCTATATGCTCAAGCTTTTCAGTCCACTGTAAGACATCACTACAATCGCCAAGGTCCTTTTCCATAGTGAATACTGAAGCAAAGTATTCATTAAGTACCTCTGCTTTCTCTTTCGGTTCTATACACACTTTTCCACTGTCATGCTTGATTGGTCCTATTCTGTCACGTCTATCCTCTTGCTCTTTGGTGAAGGAGGGGCAGCCAGGGAAGGGATGGATTGAATGTGGATGTAGCTGAAGATACAATAATGTGGCAGAGGAACTTTGTTTGCCAACTACTGGCTTTATTATGTGGCCATCAGGGTTTGGAGTCCCTATCTGTCTATTGCCATAAGTCTATAGGCTTTATAACAATACACATCCAGTATCTCCCAGTGCGACTTCAAAAATAAAACTCAATGTAGTTCTCTTCAGAAACCATTGGAGGGATTCGGGTAACTCCATGACCTTAAGTACATTTTTAAAATTGTATAATTTTTTTTGAGAGTTTATTTTGCATAATGCATTGAAGGGTGCCCTATTTGTAGTGTACTTAATATTTCAGTAATATTTGAGTAATATTGTGAATACATTGTTTGATTAAGCATTCTTGTTCGTTTACATAATTACAGTTATATATAAGAAGAACATGCATGGCATGCGTCATTTTGCCACCATGTCATATAACATGCCTCCACTAATGAAAAAAAAACTAAGTACACATGCATCTGGCTCCCGTGTTTTTCTCTTGTTTCATTTCTGAAGTTACAAAACATAACCATGGTGTCAATTAACTTTTAAAATGAACCTGAAATGACTGCTTACCAGTTGAAGCACTGCACGTTATTCTTCTGAAGGAAGAGAGAGATGTTCAAGTTAAAAAAAACGTGTATCTTGTGTTTCTTCACAAGGGAAGAGGGACAGTTGAGTTAAAAAAGATAGAAAAAGGATGGACTTCAGATGTTCCTAAACAGTGAGTACCGGGTGATAATAATAATACATTTAAAAAAAGCAAAACGGCTGGCTACATTGGAAGGATAGACGTGTTCAATAGCACAACAGATAACTGTATGATGTATAATAAATGAACTGAGCAGTATTTTGAAGCAAATGAAATAACCAATGAAAAATGAGTGCCAGTGATATGAGTGCAACAGGTGGAAAAGTGTACAGTTTACTTAGAAGCTTAACTGCTCCAACCAAACCAGCTGACTGAGCTTTGCTAATATTGTGAACACAATATAGGAACATTGAGAAGTGAACCCATTGTTGTTGCAGAAGGCTTTAGGTTTCATAACTGGATTCAAAAGGATTTTTCAGCGTACATAGCTGAATTGTAGTAGTTGTCTAAGCATCATCAGTTTAGCAAAGGGTTTAGTGATGCACTGAGAGATAATTCAGTTGTGGAATCTTACAAGAAAGAATACAAAAACACCTTCTAACTGTGGCACAACTCACATGTCTTGTGTTTCTGTGATATCATTCTGGAGGAACATTGTAGCATTTCTTAATGCACGCATTACTAAATGACAATAAAAGAGGACTGCGTGTCCTCATAATCTAATAATCTAATTTAAAAGGGCAGTTGAAATTGCTGTATCAATGGAAACAGCAACAAAAAACACAATTGAATTGCAAGTCAGGAATGAAGGTAAGTGTGAACAAAACTGCAATGACTAAACTGAAACCTGGCTGGCTGAACAAATTGTGTTACCATTGTGGCAGAGGCTAACATACACGTGACTAATGCAGGTTTAAAGTGAAACTTGCAGAACCTGAAACAAAGAAGGACACATACAAAGAACATATTGGGACGACAAAAATAAGTGAACTACACAGGGAGGAGAAAAAGATAAAAAGTCAAGTTGCATTTTCAAAAAGAGCACAAATCTACATGCTGTTGTTAAAAAATCTGATAATGATAAAAGAGAATGTAAAAACTAACAAGAGAGAAATGGCAAATTAATTAAAATGGAATTGGCCACCTGGCTCAGCTGTTTCAGTCATTCCACATATTGCGTTTGAACAGCATTTCAAAGATACTGAACTGATGCTTGCAGATATCTAACTAAGAGCTTACAGTGCCTATAAAAACTACTCACCCTACTTGAAAGTTTTCATGTTTTTTTTAACAATATTGAATCACAGTGGACTTAATTTGGCTTTTTTGACACTGATCTACAGAAAGAGACTCTTTCATGTCAAAATGAAAACAGATCTGTACAAAGTGATCAAAATCAATTACAATTATAAAACATAAAATAATTGATTGCTTAAGTATGCACCCCATTCAAATCAGCATTTAGTAGATGCACCTTTGGCAGCAATTACAGCCTTGAGTTTGTGTGGATAGGTCTCTGTCAGCTTTGCACATCTGGACACTGAAATTTTTCCTCATTCTTCTTTACAAAATTGCACAAGCTCTATCAGATTGCATGGGGATTGTGAGTGAACAGTCCAGTCACAAATTCTCAAAAGCAGAGAGTTGGGATACATGGGTATTTCTCGGGTTGGCAATCAGTGGTGAGTGGTGTGCGGTGTGCCACAGGGTTCGGTGCTGTGCCCACACTGTTCACGATATACATTAATGATCTGGAAGAGGGGACCGGGTGTAGTGTATCTAAGTTTGCTGATGACTCTAAATTGAGTGGAAAAGCAAATTGTGCAGAGGATATGCAAAGTCTGCAGAGAGAGATATAGATAGGTTAAGTTAGTGGGCAAAGGGCTAGCAAACGGAACACAATGTTGGTAAGTGCGAGGTCATCCAATTTGGAAGCAAAAATAGAAGATCAGATTATTATTTAAACGGTAAATGATTGCAGCATGCTGCTATGCAGAAGGACTTGGGGGTGCTTGTGCATGACTCACAAAAGGTTGGTTTGCAAGTGTGGCAGGCTATCAAGAAGGCAAATGGAATGTTATTTCTCATTGCTAGAAGGATTGAATTTAATAGCAGGGATGTTATGCTGCAACTGTACAGGGTACTGGTCAGGCTACCTTGGAGTACTGTGTGCAGTTCTGGTCGCCTTGCTTGGGGGAGGATATATTGGCTTTGAGGTGGTGTAGAGGAGGTTCACTAGATTGATTCCAGAGATGGGGAAGTTAGACTATGAGGAGAGATTGAGTTACCTGGGATTGTACTTGCTGGAATTCAGAAGGATGAGAGGAGATCTTAAAGAAACATCTATCTCTTTCATAATTTTATACAAGATAGAGGCAGGAAAGATGTTTCCACTGGTAGGTGAGACTAGCACTAGGGGACACAGCCTCAAGATTCGGGGAGTAGATTTAGGATGGAGATGAGGAACTGCGTTTCCCAGAGAGTGGTGAATCTGTGGAATTCTCTGCCCAATGAAGGAGTGAAGGCTACCTCAGTAAATATACTTAAGACAAAGTTGGATAGATTTTTGCATAGTAGTGGAATTAAGGGTTATGGGGAAAAGGCAGGTAGGTGGAGGTAAGTCCATTGTCAGATCAGCCATGATCTTATTGAATGGCGGAGCAGGTTCAACGGGCCAGATGGCCTACTCCTGCTCCTATTTCTTATGTTCTTATGGACTCTGACTTGGCTACTCCAGGACTTCAACTTTGTTGTATTTAAGCCATTCCTGTGTAGCTTTGGTTTTATACTTGGGGTCACTGTCATATTGGAAAGCAAATCTTCTCCCAAGTTGCAGTTCTCTTCCAGACTGCATTAGGTTTTCTCCCGGATTTCTCTGTTTTTGATGCATTCATTTTATCCTCTACCTTCACAAGTCTTCCAAGGTCTGCTGCTTTGAAACAACCCCACAGCATGATGCAGCCTCCATCGTGCTTCACAGTAGGGATGGTGTGTTTTTGATGATGCGCAGTGGTTGGCTTACATCAAACACAGCATTTAGTCTGATGGCCAAATAGCTCAATCTTGGTCTCATCAGGCCATAGAACCTTCTTCCAGCTGACTTCCGTCTCCCGCATGTCTTCTGGCAAACTCTAGCCGAGGTTTCCTGTGAGTTTTGTTTCAGCAGTGCCACTCTCACATAGAGCTGTGACTGGTGAAGCACTTGGGCAACAGTTATTGTGTGCACAGTCTCTCCCATCTCAGCCACTAAAGTTTGTAGCTTCTCCAGAGTTGTCATAGGTTTCTTGGTGGCCTCCCTTACTAGTCCCCTTGCACGGTCACTCAGTTTTTGAGGACGGCCTGCTTTAGGCAGATTTACAGCTGTGCCGTGTTCTTTCTATTTCTTGATGAGTGTCATAACTGTACTCCAAGGGATATTCAGTGACTACAATCAATTGAAACACCTTGACTGCAGGTGATCTCCATTTAATTATGTGATTTCTAAAACCAATTGGCTGCACCAGTGATGATTTGGTGTGTTATATTAAAGGGGGTGAATACTTATGCAATCAATTATTTTGTGTTGTATATTTGTGATTAATTTAGATCACTTTGTAGAGACCTGTTTTCATTTTGACATGAAACAGTCTTTCTGTTGATCAGTGTCAAAAAAGTCAAATTAAATCCACTGTGATTCAATGTTGTAAAACAATAAAACATGAAAATTTCCAAGAGGGTGAATACTGTTTGTAGGCACTGTATACTAGATACAAGGTAACTCCTGAGGGAATAACATTCCTAACAGTGAAATACAACAAGAAACAAGTCACATTGAACTTTATGAGATAAAAAAGGAGGGCCATCAGTGGGGGGGCCTTGAGTGGCTAAGACAGCTACAAATTGATTGGAGATTGCATGCCACATCCCCTGCAATAGAGTCAACTGAAAGTGAATTAAGAAAGAAACTGGATATCAAAGGTAAAATAGTGTTAAGAGAAAATGCCACATCCAACCTTTACAAAGCCCCTTCAGTTCCTTCTACCGTCTGTGAAAAAGTAGCCAGTGAGCTAGATTGCATGGGCGCTGAAGGAATTCTTTCCAAAGTTGAGTGGAGCCCAGTGGCAATCACAGTGGTCCCAGTAGCCAAAAAGAAGGGATCTCTTAGGATACGTGGTGATTTTAAGGTTATCATCAGTCCAGTGCTGAAAGTAGATCAATACAGTTTAAAAACGCAAACACGAGGAATTCTGCAGATGCTGGAAATTCAAGCAACACACATCAAAGTTGCTGGTGAACGCAACAGGCCAGACAGCATCTCTAAGAAGAGGTACAGTTGTCATTTCGGGCTGAGACCCTTCATCAGGACTAACTGAAAGAAGAGCTAGTAAGAGATTTGAAAGTGGGAGGGGGAGGGGGAGATCCAAAATGATAGGAGAAGACAGGAGGGGGAGGGATGGAGCCAAGAGCTGGACAGGTGATTGGCAAAAGGGATATGAGAGGATCATGGGACAGGAGGCCCAGGGAGAAGGAAAAGGGAAAGGGTGGGGAAAAAACCCAGATAGGCAAGGGGTATAGTCAGAGGGACAGAGGGAGAAAAAGGAGAGAGAGAGAAAGAATGTGTGTATATAAATAAATAACGGATGGGGTACGAGGGGGAGGTGGGGCATTAGCGGAAGTTAGAGAAGTCGATGTTCATGCCATCAGGTTGGAGGCTACCCAGACGGAATATAAGATGTTGTTCCTCCAACCTGAGTGTGGCTTCATCTTTACAGTAGAGGAGGCCGTGGATAGACATATCAGAATGGGAATGGGATGTGGAATTAAAATGTGTGGCCACTGAGAGATCCTGCTTTCTCTGGCGGACAGAGCGTAGATGTTCAGCAAAACGATCTCCCAGTCAATCCAAGATAGAGGATATCTTTGAAAACCTTTCTGGAGGAAAAGACTTCAACAAAGTTCACTTTGCTGAAACCTACCTACGGATGTAGATGGAAGAAGATTCTAAAGTGTTTCTCACCATAAACACTCACAAAGGGCTCTATTGCTATAATAGGCTTATTTTTGGAGTAGCATCTGTACCTACACTCTGGCAGAAAACTATGGACCAAGGGCTACAAGGCTGCCCAGGCACTCAGTGTGACCTGGATGATATCATTGGTACCAGAGAGGATGGAACATCTACACAACAAGTGTGAATTCTTTAAGCCAAGCATCACTTACTGTGGTCATGCTATTGATGCACAAGGATTAGGTGTGCTGAGAAATTTCAAGAAGTGGTGGATGCCCCAAGCCCAAAGGGCACATTAAAGTTGTGATCCTTTTTAGGATTTGTTAACGACTATAACAGGTTCATGCCAAACCTGGCTACTGTGCTGTACCCCTTGGACTCAGTACCACAGATTTGGAATAAATGGCATTGGACAAAGCAGCGTGAGGTGGCTTTCAAAAAGAAAAAGGAAATGGTGATGACAGATGCTGTAGTTACACATCATGCAGTGAAGGATGCCTGCGACACCTGGCCTTACGGTGTAGGTGCAGTCACATCGCATGTTATGAGTGATGGAAGTGAACGCCCCATAGCTTTTACATCACATCCCCTTACTGCTGCAGACGGAAATTGCACTCAGATGAACAGAGAGGCCTTGAGTCTGGTTTGTGGTGTAAAATGTTTCAACCAGTACTTGTATAGGAGAGAATTTACCTTCATTTCTGATCATCAACCTCTAGTGTCTATTTTCACCCCACAGAAGGGTGTTCCACCAACAACAGCAGCACAATGCAGAGATGGGTCTGATTCATGGAGAACACAATTACAACATCAAATTCAAGTGGACAACTAATCATGGAAATGCTGATGGATTGTCCTGTAAACCTTTGGAAAAGGAAATACCTGAAAAATTTGCAATAAATGGCACTCTCCTTGATGTATTCTCTCAAATGCAAATCAAAAGTCACTCTATTATGGCAGAGATGATTCAAAGGGAAATCAGAAAAGCTGCCACACTGTTTCAGGTCTACATGGCAACCCAAAATAGCAGGAATATGCAGAAGAAATTCCAGTTCCCCCACTTTTATCAGCGCTAGGATGAACTTACTCTTGACAGGGTCGCCTTATATGGGGATTTAGGGTTGTTGTACCATCCACGCTGTGAGCTGAAGTGTTGGAGGAGCTACAAAATGGACATCTGAGCATGGTCATAATGAAAGCATTGGCTCAAAGCTTTGTCTGGAGACCTGATCAGCAGAATGAACTTTCCATACACTGTTTGGGATGCCAACACGCCCAGAAGATGCCAAGAGCAGTGCCTCTCCATCCTGGGAATGGTCTGCATTGCCCTGGCAGAGCCAAAACGCACTCTGAGCAACGTCAGCAGAACACGCTACACTGATACGAAATCAGAAGCTCGCCAGATTCCTCTTTACATATCACAATGCAGCACGCTCCTCGAACAACACCTCAGCAGCTATGCTGTCCTGGGGTCGTCCCTTGTGCTCTTGTTTAGATCTCCTCACACTTAATCTCTAAAGGAGTATGCAGGTCAAACAGTTGAAAGAAATCGAGGGCTCCACAAACAGGTAGGTTCAATGTTTCACTCTTGGACAAGCAGAAACTGAGATTGTTTCACAGCCACAAGTCTCTCCTGTCAAGCAGAGTGATTGCCCTTGTCAAGAAAATTGTCATCCTACAAGATTGAGAAATCCTGCACAGCGATTAAATCTTTAGGCCTGAATGTGACAGCTTAAAATTTACTATGCTATGGACGTCTCTACAGTGGTTGTACTGTACAGTTTATGTATACTGTATGTGTAGATACCTAGAGAGCAATACATTACATACTTAAGTTGAGATGCATTCTATGTTAGATTGGAGATTATAGCTAAGCAGGGAGGAGTGTTTTGTATTTAACATTTTAGTAATATTTGAGTAGTACTGTAAATATATTGTGTGATTAATCATTCTTATTTGGTTATGTAATTCATTATGGGTTATATATAAAAGTATGTGAATGGCACATGTTATTATGCCATGTCATATGTGTGGTCCTCACTAAAGGAAAGAAACTAAGTACACATGCATCCCACTCCCAAGTTTTTTCTTTTGATTAGTTTCTGGGGTTACAAAGCTTAACCACTGTTGTTAAACCTACAGCTGCTGGACTGGATGTTGGTGTGTTGAAAGTTTCTACCATAGATCAGAGCAAGGCTGTACGTGCATACAGCCCCATCATCAATGTTTTAGCATGACACACAAGGATTTTGCTCTGCTGCTGTTGTTAGCATAGCCTGCCGGTCAGAGCTTAGACTTCCTAAACTGTTCTCTGAGTGGTGAAGAATGATCATGGACCAACAGTTCAGTTGTTGGATTAGCCATCTGGAATCCAGGACTGAGACAACTTGCATCAAGTTTGAAAACAAAATCAGGAAGTAAAGTTTTGAACATAGAATGTAGAACAATACAGCAGACTACGGGTTCTTTGGCCCATTATGTTGTGCCAACCTTTCAACCCACTCCAAGATCATTCTAGCTTTTCCCTCCCACATAGTCCTCAATTTTTCTTTCACTAGGCGTCTCTTAGATGTCGCTAATGTATCTGCCTCGACCACCAACCTGGCAGCATGTTCCACACACCCACCAATCTCTGTGTAAAAAAAAACCTCTGACTCCCCTCCCTTTTTTTGTTGGATCAATAAATATTACCTGGAAGCTGGAAGTTTCTCATAAAATCTCAGGCCATCCGATCTTCAGCCAATAGGTATAAAAAATGGCTGTATTGTTTGGAATAATGATTGCTAAGATGTTAATCCTGCAAATGTGGAAAATGGACTCTGTGCCTACGTATGATCTGTGGCTGAGAGAACTAGCAAATACCTTACATTTGGAGAGACTGAGACTATGTAATGAGGACACAGGGGACATCTTTGAAAGGATATAGGACCCTGTATTGGACTTTCTTACGGGGTGAAGACTGAGGTTTTTCAGTGCAGTGCACGTCGGCTTTGTATGTTTACTTTTGCCTTTAGATTTTTCTCCCTTATGCTGCGCAATATTTAATTTGATTTTGTTATGGTTGTGGTTTTTGTGGATGTGCTGGTTTTTTTGTTTGTTTGTTTGTTTGTAATAAATAAATTAAAAAAAAATCTCAGGTCCTAAACTTTATCATTTACAAGTTTTTTTGGGGGATCTGGGTATTGTCAGCAAGGCCTTTATTAATTGCCCTACACTAATTAGTTCCTCCTCGCACTGCACTGCTAGGCGCATTGGATGGCAACAATGACGTTTCTTTAGTGTTTGTCTCTTTTACGAGATGAGTTGCTAGCTCGACGCTCAATCCAACATGAGTGGAACTCGTGCAAGGAGCCAGCCGGATCCAAACCCAGGACTTCTTCTTCCAAAGTCCACACTGATCTGGGCCGACAATTATGTGTCGGGCGGCACCTAATCAATTAGCTCGTTTATTTCGGCTTTTTTCTTAAAGATGTGCTGTGTACCTTCCAGATACCGCGCATTCCTGCATGCTTCGTGGCAATGTATCGCTCGGTGGCCTGGAGGGTGGGGGCCACTGCACCATCCCAACCTGCGATGACTCAGTCTAACATACCATCATCAGTGTGCTCGGCAAGCTATCTTCCCGATTCCGGTAAGTGATACTACACTGTACATACATTATTTCTACTTTATATCGGCTGTGTATTTTTATGTGTTATTTGGTATGATTTGGCAGCTTTGTAGCTTAAAGGTTACTGGGGAGAGTGCTCTTGCCAACAGCACTTGCGTGAGATTTTCTGCCGATGGCGCTCGTGTGAGATTTTCACTATGGAGAACAGTTCAGTAATGATTGTGGAAAAGTATTTCTACATTATATAAACTGTGTATTTATCATATCATTCCTGCTTTTACTATATGTTACTGTTATTTTAGGTTTTATGCGTTATTTGGCATGATTTGGCAGGTTATTTTTGGGTCTGCGAACGCTCACAAAATTTTCCCATATAAATAGATGGTAATTGCTTCTTTGCTTTACGACATTTCGGCTTACGAACTGCTTCATAGGAACACTCTACCTTCGGATGGCGGGGGCAACCTGTATTGCAATAAGTCTGTATACTTTATATTGAAGTTTGCTCCTATCTTTAAATGCGTGCTCCAGGCCTCAGAGAAATGAACTGGCACTTGGAATAGACTTGAACAGGTGACAGAAAGTTCCTTTGCATTGTTATCTATGGAGAGGTTCATTCAGGTCCTGTGTCCCACCCCAATTAATTCAAAGACATACTCCTCTCCAACATATACCTACAGATTGAAGGCTGAGATTTAAGCCTTTATCAGGGAGACCCATCTCCATACACCAGGTCCACATTTCCCATATTCCCACCACAGACCTCCTACCTGCACTGAAATTGCAGCCTGTCACCCAGGTTAGTATCATGGTGGGGAACCAGACTGTAAATAAGAGAAATAAGAGGCCACCATTGTTGAGCTCAGATTGAATACCTGGAGGAAGGAATTGATACATGCATTTCTTTTTCAGAGACTGCATTGACAGTCAAATGTCCTTCTGTATTTATGACATAATTCACACTTGCCCGCTGATGGATTCTGCTGAAAAATGTCACTGCCCCAGGATATTCATGTAAGCCAACTGTTGGTAATTTATAGGAGCAGAGAGCCTCTTGGCCTGTCATCCACTTGTCAGCTTTCACTGGATTTAGGCTTCTCGAACCGTGCCAGGGAACTCTTCCCACCCCTCAGGGTGTCAGCACCACGCTTCAGAAGCACCAGGTCCTCCCAGGTTTATTGTCATAGCCAGATATAGAGTCAATCTTGCTCCCCTATGGGAGGGGCTGCTGAGACAATTTACAGGTGCAAGCAATGATGCAGACTTTAAAATATTAACTCGGTTGAACTTTTTATGAGGAGAAAATCTCTGTGGCTGCTAATTGCTGTTGTCTTTCCTCACATCCACACATATAAACAGATAAATTAGGAGCAGACCATGCAGGCCTTCAAACTTGCTCCATTATACAGTCAGATCGTGGTTGATTTGATGGTAACCTTAACTGTGCATTCCTGTCTACTGGTAGGAATTATTCTGTCCATTGTTTCTCAAGAATCAATCTACCCCTGTCTTAAAACTATTCGAACACTTTGCTTCCCATGTACTTTGGGGGAGAGAACTCCAATGATCCACAGCAACACACATAGCTGTGGAGGAACTCAGCAGGCCAGGTAGCGTCTATGGAGGAAATTGGGCATCAAGATCCTTCATCTAATCCAGATGGAGGGTTGTGACCCAATACATTGACTCCCCGTTTCCCACCGTAGGTGATACATGCCTAGTTGGGTTCCTCCAACTTTGTGTGTTGCTTCAGACTCCAGCATCTCCAGCGCCTTGTGCCTCTGCAGAGTCACAACATTCTGAGAAAATATTTTATTTAATTTCTATCTTAAAAGGACAACTCTTATTCTTAAACAATGATCCCTAATTTGAGAGTCTCCCAAAAGTGGAAACATCCTGTTCACATCCCCCCTCAGGACTTAATGTGTTTCTGTCAAGTTGCCTTTCACTCATCTTAAATGCCATGGACGTAAGGTTCTTCAATCCCTCCTTACAAGACAACTTTCTTGTACCTGGTGTTAGTCCAGTCAACCTGTATTGCAATCTTCAATGTACTAAAATTGTTAAGTCAGAAGGCCAATGCTATTATGTACAGTATTCTGTCTCGTCTCACTAAGCCACATACAACTGATTACAACCATTCTGCCTTTCCATTCAGTTCTTCCTATCGATAGATAGAAACTTTATTGGCTTTTCTATCTAGGATAAAAAAGTAAGCTACTGAAGGACATCAGTGGGTCAAACAACACCCGTGGAGGCAAAAGGATAATCAACATTTTGGCTGTTACTCCTAATAGTAGCTATTTGTGAATGATAATCCAATAGGGCACTCGATTCCTCTGCAGCTCAGAGTTCTGCAGTCTTTCTCCACTTAGATAACATGTCTACTTGCTGGTCAGAGAGGACAGGCTGGGCGGAAGGTCTGTTTCTATGGTGTATGACTCTGTGACTCTTTATGCTTTTGTTTCCTATCCTGCCAAAATGGACAATGTCACATTTTCTCTCATTACAATTTATTTGTCAGATCTTTGCCCTGATCTCTGCATAGCAGGAAGGATGTGGTAGCACTAGAAAGTGTGCAGAAGAGATTTACCAGGACTTTGGATGGAGTTGTGGTAGTTATGCTGGGTTTCTTCTCACTTAAGGAACCCATGAACCCATTCTTCTTTTGTACTATTTAGTTATTTATTATTGTAACTACGTTTTTTTATATGCCTTCTGCAGTACTGCCACAAATCAACAAATTTTATGGCATATCAGTGATAAATCTGATTTTAATTCTGTCATAAGGTGCTGGCTGGGAACGGACCCAAGTGCAAGACACAGACACTGAAGTACTAGGGACAGTACTGGGATACAGGGTGAGAGCAAGGACATGGACACGAAAACCGGGAACCCAGAACAGGACTGGACAAGAGAGCTAGGAGCCCAGGCTTGGACTCCGAGCCAGAGACTGGACAAGGACCCAGTACCTGGGACTTGCCTCTGGCTCGGACCCCAGAACTAGGCAAGGACGAGGCTTGGCTGGCAGGCAGGACGAGGCTGGAGTCTTAGAGACTTGAGGCGAGGCTTGGCAGGAGGCAGGAGACTTGAGGCGAGGCTTGGCAGGAGGCAGGAGGCTAGAGACGAGGTGAGGCTTGGCAGGAGGCAGGAGGATGGAGTCTTCAGGCTTGAGGCTAGAGGCCAGAGAGCTGAGGCGAGGCTTGGCAGGAGGCTGGAGTCTTCAGGCTTGAGGCTAGAGGCCAGAGACTCAAGGCGAGGCTTGGCAGGAGGCAGGAGGCTGGAGTCTTCAGGCTTGAGGCTAGAGGCTAGAGACCCAAGGCAAGGCTTGGCAGGAGGCTGGAGTCTTCAGGCTTGAGGCTAGCGACTCGAGGCGAGGCTTGGCAGCAAGCTGGAGTCTTCAGGCTTGAGGCTAGAGACTTGAGGCAAGGCTTGGCAGGAGGCAGGAGGCTGGAGTCTTCAGATTTGAGGCTAGAGACTCGAGGCAAGGCTTAGCAGGAGGCTGGAGACTAGAGACTCGAGGCTAGGCAGGAGGCTGGAGACTTGAGGTGAGGCTTGGAGCTGGAGGCTCCTCCTGGGCAGGGCGCAGTTTCCCTGGGCAGGATGCGGTACTCCTGGGCAGGGCGCGGTTCTCCACCCGACGGAGACGAGGGACAGGAAGGGACAGAACCAACTGTAGGTAGCGGCAAGACGGCCTGGCTTACCCGACGGAGGTAAGGGTTAGGAAGGGACAGAACCAACCGCAGGTAATGGCAAGATGGCCTGACTTACCTGGTGGAGGCAAGGGACAGGAAGGGAGCTAGGTATGGGATGGCTCCAGGACAAAACAGCAAGACAAGGCAAGACAGAACTTCAGGAGAGGCGCGAGTTACCGGCAAGACAAGGCAGGGCTTCAGGCCAGGAAACAGAAGGCAGGGGAAGGGATACAAGGAGTAAGGACAAGAACAATCCAGCAGCCACGCCCTGGTCTCTGAAGGTACTTATGCAGCCAGCCCCAACGAGCATCAGCTGTCTCAATTAGAGCTCAACAAGAACAGAAACAGGGTAGACAGGAAAACCTGGAGCAAGGGTCGATGGACTGGACCGTGAACTGGAATACGGACTTCACGGACCGGACCATGACAAATTCCTTATAAAGATTTATAAAATTGTGAGAGGAGTAGATAATTAGTCTTTTTCCTAAGGTGGGAGAGTCTAGAATGCAGTTGTAAAGTGAAAGAGAAGAAGTTTAAAGGTGATCTACAGAGGCTGGTGGGTGTATGGAGGAAGCAGCAGAGAAAGTGGTAAAAACAGGATACAACTACAATGTTTAAGATACATTTGGACAGTTACTCGTATACAAAAGAGTGGATAGATACAGGTCTAATGAAGCCAAATAAGATTGACATAGATAGACATCATGGATGAGGTGGGCTGGTGAGCTTGTTCCTATGTTATAAACTCTCTGACTCTATGACCCTATGACTTTATGCATCTTTGAGGTTTCCTTATGACCTTTGATTTTATTTGCCAGCATAACTTTGTGTCATCAACAAATGTAGCATTAAGTGTTCAGTGCCTTCATCCAGATGATTTGTATAAATTATAAAAATTTCTAAAATAATTTTTATCTTGCTCTGGAAGCTGAAAGGAGATAATTTTTAGTGTGTAAGAACTGTGTTAAGATATCTACAAGTATTTCAAGTATTCTGGCACCTTATGTCCCATGTTACTACGATTACTGAGTGTAATGGTCAAATTAGAGCATTGCAGAAGATGAATTGTGTCGCACTGACAGAGTCCCAGAGCTCTCACTGTGTCCAGCATTTCCAGCATTTACAGTGCTGCTTACAGGCTCACTTCCAAGGTCAACTCAGCAAGGGATATGGCACACAGATCACAGCTTTGGCAATGTTTCCATACAGCTTATTACCTCAGACTTCCCACATTCATCGAAAACACCAAGTTCTAGCTCATCGTCATGTTTCCCAAGCCCTCTGTGTTGTCAGGCTATTTGTCTAACAGCTGGTCCCAGAAAATGTACATCTTCCTACAAGTAAACTTTGGGAATAACAAGAAAATAGTGATGTTTGCAAGGTGATAGGATAAGAGAGGAAGAGTGATGGAGCATGAACATGGGAATAAACCTACCAAGGTCAGGGATGTGGGAATCTGGTCCCATTTAATGACTGGATTGTGTCTTTTAGAATCTCAACCTGAAACATCCAATATCCATTTCCTTTCACAGTCTCTGCCTGCCTGTTAAGTTTGCTCAGTATCTTGTCAGTTGCTCTTAATTTTCATTGTCGATTTCCTGCCAATAGTTTGCCAAATTGACAAGCTGGCTGGCTGTCAGAGAAATAGACAAGAGGAGCATGGATTCAAAGTGGATTTTGGTCAGAAAGAGAGGGACCAATAAAGTCCTGTGCTGGGAAATGGGGAGAGGGTGGAATTTAGGGATGATAGGAAGGAGTGGGTGTGCTGTACTCTGCAAGATGAGAGGACAGCGCAAGTTGCTTTTAGTAAGAAGGGATCATGACCGCCTCATGATTATTGAAGGTGAAGAAGCACCCATCATAGTAAAGGATGTTGATCCATGTAAACTTATTGATGATGAAAACACTGTGGGAAATGTTATTAACTGTGCTTTTTATATAACTTATTATTTATTGCAACACCATTGTCTTTTACTTTCTCCAATCTAATGAACTAGGAACTTCCCCAAATACTTCTCTTGTGGTTTCTCTGCATTTAAGTAAATGTATTAATTCATAACAACAGTTTTTCAGTTAATTAAAAGTGCATTTTGTGATGATACACACACATGAGAGGTTCCACAGTGCAGTGAATTGGATGATAAACTGAGATAATACATCTTCAAAGATTCAAAAGATTCATAGTACATTTACTAACAAATTACATATGCAGTATACAACCCTGAAATTCATCTTCCCTGCAGATAGTCATGAAACAAAGAAGAACCAGGGAACCAACCTGTTTAAAGAAAAAAACTTCAAACATCAAACTCATCTAACCCCGCACACAGAAAAGTCTAGTTAAAGGCAACAAAAATATGAGCGATAAACCGTAAGACCATAAGCCCATAAGACATAGAAGCAGAATTAGGCCATTCAGCCCATCGAGTCTGCTCTACCATTCCATCATGGCTAATCCCAGATCCCACTCGATCCCATACACCTGACTTCTCGCCATATCCTTTGATGCCCTGACCAATCATGAAACCATCAACTTCCACTTAAAATATACTATGTACTTGGTCTCCAAAGCAGTCTGTGGCAGAGCATTCCACAGATTTACTACTCTGTAGCTAAAAAGATCCTCCTTACCCCTGTTCTAAAAAATCACCCCCCAGTTTTGAGGCTGGGCTCTCTAGGTCTGGGTACCCCCATCAGAGGGAACATCCTCCCCCCATCCACCTTATTTAGTCCTTTCAACATTTGGTTGGTTTCAATGAAATCCTCATGCATCCTTCTAAATGCCAGTGAGTACAGGTCCAAAGCTGCCAGAGGCTTCTCATATGTTAACCCCTTCATTCCTGGAATCATCCTTGTGAAACACCTCTGGACTGTCACCAATGACAACACATCCTTTCTGAGATATGGGGCCCAAAACTGTTAACAATACTCCAAGTGCGGCCTGATTAGTGTCTTATAATGCCTCAGCATTATCTCCTTGCTTTTATATTCTATTCCACTTGAAATAAATGCCAACATTGCATTTGTCTTCTTTACCACAGGCACAACCTGTAAACTAATCTGGGAGTCTTGCACAAGGACTCCCAAGACCCTCTGTACCTCTGATGTTTGAATTTTCTCCCCGTTTAGATAATAGTCTGCACGATTAATTCCAAACAACACTGACTGGAGAGGAATTCACAGTAAGGTGTCATTGCGGGAAAGTCTGCAAAAACATCAGAGGGCTCAAGATACACCAGAGCAGGTCTAGATGTTGATCAATGGTGACCCAAGTGCAGCGCACGGACTTAGTGTCTGGTGAGACGAAGAAAGCACCCCACAGAGCTGAAGATCTCTCCGCACTTGAGTTGCCTCAGCACCGAACAACAAACCAAGTGAGTTCCTCTTTGGCTACTCAAATCCATTTGTCAAGGAAAGACAGGATTAAATGGCCTAGATAGTCAGACAACGTCGCCTGGATGCAGTTCAATGATGATCTGGACAGCATCCTGGAAGTTGCCTTAGCAGGTCCAGTACACAGAAAGATCGACTCACTCACAGCCATAGCATACAATCTAGCTGAGGATCGATTTGGCCCAGTGGAGCGGAGAAGCCAGCCAGAGTTACCGTGGCAACCAACTAGGAGAGAAACGGAGATTCGTAGCTTGAGAGGCGAATTAAAGGCACTCAACAAGAGGTTTAAAACCAGCTCACCGGCCGAAAAAGAAGGTATCAAAGACTTAACCAGTATGCTGCGGGAAAAGCTGTGCAAACTCCGGAGGGCGGAACATCTGCGACAGCAAAGAAGGAAGAAAGAGAAAAGGCGAGCGCAGTTTGTGAGAGATCCATTCAGCTTCACCAGGACTCTTCTCGGCCAACAAAAATCTGGTATACTATCCGGCTCGAAGCCAGAGGTAGAGGAGTTCCTGAGGGAGGCACACAGCGACCCATGGAGGGGTCAGGGACTAGGAACCAATTGGGCTGTGTGTAGACCAGAAAAACCATCAATTGAGCTGAATGTGAAGGAGCCTACATGGCAGGAAATCCAGGACATCATCCGGAAAGCTAAAGCATCAGCTGCCCCAGTCCCAAGCGGCATACCTTATAAGGTGTATAAGAAATGCCCAAAGCTTCTTTGGAGGCTGTGGAAGGTCATGAGAAAGATTTGGGCCAAAGATACTATTCCATCAAGTTGGAAATTGACAGAGGGATGCTTTATTCCAAAGGAAGAGGTTTCTTCCACAATTGCCCAGTTTAGGACAATTTCTCTCCTGGACGTGGAATGTCAGATTTTCTTTTCTGTGCTCACAAGAAGGTTGACTTCTCACATGTTGCAGAACCGCTATATCAACACATCCATCCAGAAAGGCGATATTCGAGGCTTTTCGGGGTGTCTGGAACATACCTCAATGATTAGCCATTTGATCCGTGAGGCCAAGCAGAAAAAAGGCGATATAACAGATGTCTGGTTAGACCTTGTGAATGCCTACGGGTCTATTCCACATGACCTCATCCCAGAAGGACTCGACCACTACTACATCCCAGTGGCTGTTCGAGACATGATCACCAGCTACCTAGGAGGATTCAAACTCAGATTTACAACAGCCCATTTCACAACTAGTTGGCAGGACCTCCAGAAGGGGATTCCAACAGGGTGCACCACCTCCCCCATCCTATTTATTATGGGAATGAACCTCCTATTATCAACAGCAGAAGATGTAACCCGTAGCCTGATTCTGGAGTCGGGCATTGTTCAGCCGGCTCTACGAGGGTTCATGGACGACATCACTATAACGACTGTGTCACATGTCCAGGCAAGATGGGTAGTGGAAACCCAGGGTAATGTAGCCACTTGGGCGAGGATGTTCTTCAAGGCCAAGAAGTCCAGGTGCATGGTGATCAGAAAGGGCAAAGTTACTAGCAAGTTTAGCTGCCAAGTTCAGGGTGAGGTCATCCCTTCCATCGAAGATAACACGATAAAATGCTTGGGGAAGTGGTTTAATGTGTCACTGATAGATGGGGCCGATGTCACCAATGCTGTGAAGCAGACAGACGAATTGCTGTAGAAGATCGACAAATCCAGACTTCCGGGTAAATTCAAGACCTGGCTGTACCAATACAGCATTCTGCCTAGGCTTCTCTGGCTCTTCACACTTTATGAGTTCCCCATGACTGCCGTAGAGGGCATCGAGAGGAAAACCAACAAGCACCTGCGGAGATGGTTGGGAGTTCCCCCAAGCTTCTCTTCAGTGGGCCTCTACATTCGTTCTGGGCAACTGCAGCTTCCCCTGTCATCTGTTGTGGAGGAATTCAAGGTGGCAAAATGCAAAGCCTTATTAAGCTTGAGAGATTCCAGTGATGTCTTGGTAAAGCAAGCAGGCATTACAACCAGCTCTGGGCGCAAGTGGGCAGCCAACGTAGCTGTGGAGCAGGCAGTGTGTTCTCTGAAGCTGCGAGACATCATCGGCAACCCCTGCGTCGGGTGGCAAGGCCTCGGCTCAGTTCACTTCCAGAAGTTGGGAAACGTAAGCATAAGGAACAGGCGAGACATGGTACAGGCAGTAGTACAGATCCGTGAGGAAGAGAAGCGGATGTCAAAGGCAGTGGAACAAGGGTCCCAAGGTGCCTGGACAAAATGGGATCTGCCTAAGTGCAAGATCTCATGGACAGAGTTATGGAGACCGGAGCCCTTCCATATTTCCTTCCTCTTGCGATCTGTGTATGACACCCTTCCTTCACCATTACATCTGTACACATGGGGGATGAGAGAGGACCCGAACTGTAAGCTCTGTGGTCAAGAGGGGACACTGGCTCATATACTGTCCAGGTGTAAAACAGCTCTAACTCAAGGACAGTATAGGTGGCGCCATGATAAGGTGCTTCTGGCTCTTGCTGACACACTGGAGCAAGAGAGATGCAAGAAGAGGACGGCTGGCACAAATTTGAGGAAGGCCATCACCTTCATCAAAGAGGGAGCTAGGCCTTTTATAACCAAACAACCAAAGCCCAATCTGCTGTTAACGGCCAGGTCCTGGGAGATGAGGGTCGATGTCGGAAGGAGGCTGCAGTTCCCGGATGTGGTGCACACAACCCTACGCCTGGACATTGTACTGTGGTCAACCGAAGACAAGAAAATAATTCTGGTTGAGCTGACTGTGCCATGGGAGGAGGGATGGAAAGAGGCCCACGAGCAAAAGGCCTTGAAGTACCAGTCCTTAGTGCAGGAGTGTAAAGACAAGGGATGGCAGGCATGGTTGTTCCCTGTGGAGATCAGCTGCAGAGGTTTCCCAGCCAAATCAGCATGGCGGTTGTTGTCAGATCTGGGCCTGGATGAAAGGAGCAAAAAATAAGCTTGTAGGATGGGGGAAGAGGCAGAAAGAGCCTCTTGTTGGATTTGTAGTAGGCGAGAGGAGGGGAGCTGGAAGCCAGGAGCAGATGGGCAGTGATTTGGCCACCACTACTGGCCCACCAACTGGAGAGTGTCGTGGTTAAGGGTCGAAACACTCTGTGAAGGTTGGGAAGCACCCGATGACATCTGCTCCTGGCTGAAGTCTACAATTACCTTAAAAGGTAACTGGAGATTGCACCCTAACAGGTGTATGTAACAAGCTTTTACCAAAATGCATGATCATACATTTCCCAACACTATATTCCATCTGCTACTTTTTTGCCTATTCTTCCAATTTGTCTAAGTCCTTCTACAATTGCATTGTTTCCTCAGCACTAACTGCCCCTCCACCTATCTTCATATCATCCACGAACTTTGCCACAAAGTCATCAATTCCATTATACAAATCATTAACAAACAATTTGAGAAGTAGTGGTCCCAATACTGACCTCTAAAGGAACACCACTAGTCACTGGCAGCAAACCAGAAAAGGCCCCCCTTCATTCCCACTTGTTACCTCCTGCCTGTCAGCCATTCCGCTATCCATGCCAGTATCTTTCCTGTAATGTCTTAGGAATTTATTTTCTTAAGCAGCCTCAAGTGTGGCACCTTATCAAATGTTTTCTGAAAATCCAAGTAAATGACATCCACTGTCTCTCCTTTGTCCACCCTGCTTGTTATTTCCTCAAAGAACTCCAACAGATTTGACAGGTAAGATTTCCCTTGACAGAAATCATTCTGACTTTGACTTATATTACCACTAATCTCCAAATACCCTGAAGCCTCATCCTTAATAATAGACTCCAACACTTACCCAATCACTGAGGTAAGGCTAACTGGCCAATAATTTTATTTCTTTTGTTTTCCTCCTTTCCTAAAAAGAGGAGTGACATTTGCAATTTTCCAGTCCTCTAGGACCATGCCAAAATCAAGTGATTCTTGAAAGATCATGACCAATGCATCTGTTATTTCTTCAGCAACCTCTCTCAGGACTCTGGGATGTAGTCCATTTGATCCAAGTGACTTATCCACCTTGAAACCTTTCAGTTTGCCTAGCACCTTTTCCTTTGAAATAGCAATGGCATTCACTCCTGCTCCCTGACACTCACGGACCACTGGCACACTGCTAGTGAGTTCCACAGTGAAGGCTGATGCAAAGTTCATCTGCCATTTCTTTGACCCCGCCCCCCCATTACTGCCTCACCAGCATCATTTTCCAATGGTCCTATATCAACTCTCACCTCCCTTTTACTCTTTTATATAACTGAAAAATCTTCTAGTATCCTGCTTTATATTATTGGCTAATTTTCCCTCATATTTCATCTTTTCCCTTCTTATGGATTTTTAGTTGCCTTTTGTTGGATTTTAAAAGTTTCCCAATCATCCAACTTCCCATGCACTTTTGCTACCTTATATGCCCTTTCCCTGGCTTTTATTCAGTCCTTAACTTCCTTTGTCAGCCATGGTTGCCTCCCCTGCCATTTGAGAACAACTACTTCTGTGTGACGTATCTATCCTGCCCCTTGTGAACTATTCTCAGAAACTTCAGCCACTTCTGTTCTGCCGTCGTCCCCTCCAGAATCCCCATCCAAACCACCAGAGAAAACTCTTCTTTAATTGCCTCTGTAATTCCCTTTATTCCATTGTGATACTGATACACATGGCTTATGCTTCTCCTTTTCAAGCTGCAGAATGAATTCAATCATATTATGATCACTGATTCCTATGGGTTCCTTTATGTTAAGCTCTCTAATAAGAACTGGGTTATTGCACAACATTTAATCTAAGATATCCTTTCCCTGACCAGGATAAAGCACAAACTGCTCTTAAAAAGAAGGCATTCAACAAATTCCCTCTCTTGTGATCCAACACCAACTTGTTTTTCCCAATCCCCTTGCATATTGAAGTCAATCATTACAATTGTGTCATGAACCTCATTTCATTCTTCTTCCAGCTCCCTTTGCAATCTCAACACCACATCTTGGCTACTATTTGGAAGCCTAAATGTAATCCCCATAATGACTTTTTTTTACCCTTGCAAAGATTCAACGTTCTTTGACCCATGTCATCTCTTTCGGAAGACGTCATTCCATCTCGGTAAGAGCCACACCACTACCTATGCCTTCCTGCCTTTCATTTTGATACAAAGTATATCTTTTGATATTAATCTCCCAACTATGGCCTTCTTTTAGCCATGACTCAATGATACCCACAATGTCACACTGACTAATCTCGAATTGTGCCATGAGTTCATCCACCTTATTCTGAATGCTATGCATTCTTCGCCCTTTCGATTTGCCTCTGTGGTACAACTTAACTCTTTGGTCTATCTGCATTTGTACACAGTCATTGGCTTGTCCTTCCTTACATTCATATTACACCATTCATAATGGTTCCCAACAGCTTTAGTATACTTGCCTGCAAGAATATTGGTCCCCCTCGGATTCAAGCGCAAGCCATCCCTTTTTTTTTTAAATACAGGTCACACCTGCCCCAGAAGAGATCCCAACTATCCAGAAATCTGAATCCAATTCTTCGGCCATCTCATTCTACTCCAATCCTTGCTGTTGCGTGGCAGAGGCAGCAATCCCGAGATTACTATCCTTGAGGTCCAGTTTCTCCGCTTCCTCCTTAGCTCCCAGTATTCTGTTTTCAGGATCCCCTCCCTTTTTCTACCTATGTTGTTGGTATCAATATATACCATGACTTCAGGCTGCTCACTCTCCTTTTTCAGGATATTGTGGATGCATTCAGAAACATCGCAGACCCTGGTACTGGGAGGCAACCTACCATCTGTGTTTCCTTTTTACATCCACAGAATCATCAATCTATCCCCCAGACTATAGAGTCTCCTATTACTGCTGCCATCCTCTTCAGTTCCCTACCCTTCTGAGCCACAGGGCCAGACTCAGTGCCAGAGGCACGGCTACTGTTCCTTCCCCCAGTAGGTCATCATCCCCCACAACAGTTCTCAAAATGGAGTACTTATTGTTGAGGGGGACGGCCACAGGGGTGCTCTCTACTATTTGGTGTTCTCCCTTCCCTCTCTGGACAGTCACCTTTTTATCTGTCTCCTGCGGCCTTGGGATGACTACCTCCCTTTAGCTCCTGTCTATCACCTCTTCACTTTCCCTAACAAGCTGAAGGTCATCGAGTCGCACTGTCTCTAAGGAGCTGCATCTCGATGCAGCTGGTGCAGATGTGGCCACTGGGGAGGCTGGTAGTCTCCTGGAAATCCCACATCTGACACCCAGAACAGAATACTGGCTCTGTAGACATACCTCTACTCTCTCAAGAGTTAAATAAGAAATAAGGATTGAACTTACCTACTTACCTTGCCTCTGCCTGTTCTCGCCAAAGCCTTACCACTCTGACTCAGACCACTCCCAGAATAACTGCTCTGCTAGATGGTACCCCTCTTTTATGGAAACTGGTTTTTAAAAAGTTCTTCGCCGGATTTGTGTGGGAGCACTTCTACTGGGTCTGCACAGTTGCCCAATCAAAGACTCTCATTGAAAACTTCCTGCTTTTTAAAAGTTCTTCACTGGACTTACACAGGAACCCTTCTACTGTGTCTGTGCCGTAGTCCAGTCAAACACAGAATATAAAACACAAAATTAGAAGGCATGTACACTTCAGCTCAGTTTTCATTATCTGCGGGCCATCCCCATTCAAATATTGCCAAAA